>NC_084552.2:10220000-10297500 GCF_033978685.3 Nerophis lumbriciformis | reverse complement strand
CAGTTCTGTTTGGCTCCAGAGGGCCGCTTCTAACAGGGAATACTATTATTACACCATTTTTTATGCATCTTATTAGTAGATTTTTAAAAAGCTAAAATGTAAAAAAAAAAAATATGGTAAGTTGCAATGTCACCTCAAAATGTAGTGTATATTACTGCCCATGGAAAAACAGTACTGCTGTTTTTATGGTTAAAAAGGCAGCTCAGTTGCCAGAATTTTACTGTAAAATGTATATTAGTTTTTTTACTATAAATTAAAAAAAACTGCAATTTTTTAAATAAAATGTTGGCACCTGAGCTGCCAGCTTTTTTATTTTATTTTAATTTTTTTATTTTTTTGCCTCGAATCAACAAGTGTGGATTTTTGGGTGTATTACTGTAAATGCCAAAACGGCACCAAAGTTTATTACAGTAAAAAAAAAAAAAGTACTGTTTTTTTCATTTAGAGAAAAATGCTGTAAAAACCACAGCAAATTTCACAATTTCAGCATGAAATATATTGCTACTTTTACATTGCACAATTTGATGGATAAATTGCTATAAAATCATTATTATTAGTATTCATTTGTATTTAAAAAATGGTTTGAATGTTTGATAATATATTTTTGCCTACTAAGACAATATTTAAGTTGACATAATTTGCGATTATATGGAGTACCACCATTTTTTTTAATGAATTTTATTAGTAGATTTTTTAAACTAAAAGGTAAAAAAAAATATGGTAAATTGCAATAATTCCACGTCAAAATGTAGTGTATATAACTGTAAATGGAAAAACAGTACTGCTGTTTTTTTGGAAAAAAAAAAAAAAAAAGGCAGTTACCAGAATTTTACTGTAAAATTTACATTTGTTTTTTTTACTGTAAATTTAAAAAAAACTGCAATTTTACAGTAAAATGTTGGCCCCTGAGCTGCCAGTTTTTTTTGGTTTTTTTTCCGCCAACAACTGTAGATTTTTGGTGTATTACTGTAAATGCCAAAACGGCACTACAGTTTATTACAGTAAAAAAAAGTACAGTTTTTTTTTATTTAGAGCAGGGATGTCAAAGTGGTTTCCATCGAGGGCCATGTCGCAGTTCTGTTTGGCTCCAGAGGGCCGGCTTCTAACAGGGAATACTATTATTACACCATTTTTTATGCATCTTATTAGTAGATTTTTAAAAAGCTAAAATGTAAAAAAAAAAATATGGTAAGTTGCAATGTCACCTCAAAATGTAGTGTATATTACTGCCCATGGAAAAACAGTACTGCTGTTTTTATGGTTAAAAAGGCAGCTCAGTTGCCAGAATTTTACTGTAAAATGTATATTAGTTTTTTTACTATAAATTAAAAAAAAAATGCAACTTTTTAGTAAAATGTTGGCACCTGAGCTGCCAGCTTTTTATTTTATTTTTTTATTTTTATTTTTTTGCCACGAATCAACAAGTGTAGATTTTTGGGTGTATTACTGTAAATGCCAAAACGGCACCAAAGTTTATTACAGTAAAAAAAAAAAAAAGTACTGTTTTTTTCATTTAGAGAAAAATGCTGTAAAAACCACAGCAAATTTCACAATTTGAGCATGAAATATATTGCTACTTTTACATTGCACAATTTGATGGATAAATTGCTATAAAATCATTATTATTAGTATTCATTTGTATTTAAAAAATGGTTTGAATGTTTGATAATATATTTTTGCCTACTAAGACAATATTTAAGTTGACATAATTTGCGATTATATGGAGTACCACCATTTTTTTTAATGAATTTTATTAGTAGATTTTTTAAACTAAAAGGTAAAAAAAATATGGTAAATTGCAATAATTCCACGTCAAAATGTAGTGTATATTACTGTAAATGGAAAAACAGTACTGCTGTTTTTTGGGGAAAAAAAAAAAAAGGCAGTTGCCAGAATTTTACTGTAAAATTTACATTTGTTTTTTTTACTGTAAATTAAAAAAAAAACTGCAATTTTACAGTAAAATGTTGGCCCCTGAGCTGCCAGTTTTTTTTGTTTTTTTTTCCGCCAACAACTGTAGATTTTTGTTGTATTACTGTAAATGCCAAAACGGCACTACAGTTTATTACAGTAAAAAAAAGTACAGTTTTTTTTAATTTAGAGCAGGGATGTCAAAGTGGTTTCCATCGAGGGCCATGTCGCAGTTCTGTTTGGCTCCAGAGGGCCGCTTCTAACAGGGAATACTATTATTACACCATTTTTTATGCATCTTATTAGTAGATTTTTAAAAAGCTAAAATGTAAAAAAAAATATGGTAAGTTGCAATGTCACCTCAAAATGTAGTGCATATTACTGCCCATGGAAAAACAGTACTGCTGTTTTTATGGTTAAAAAGGCAGCTCAGTTGCCAGAATTTTACTGTAAAATGTATATTAGTTTTTTTACTATAAATTAAAAAAAAATGCAATTTTTTAGTAAAATGTTGGCACCTGAGCTGCCAGCTTTTTATTTTATTTTTTTATTTTAATATTTTTGCCACGAATCAACAAGTGTAGATTTTTGGGTGTATTACTGTAAATGCCAAAACGGCACCAAAGTTTATTACAGTAAAAAAAAAAAAAAAAGTACTGTTTTTTTCATTTGGAGAAAAATGCTGCAAAAACCACAGTAAATTTCACAATTTGAGCATGAAATCTATTGCTACTTTTACATTGCACAATTTGATGGATAAATTGCTTTAAAATAATTATTATTAGTATTCATTTGTATTTTAAAAATGGTTTGAATGTGTGATAATATATTTTTGCATACTTAGACAATATTTAAGTTAACATAATTTGCGATTACATGGAGTACAACCATTTTTTTTTAATGAATTTTATTAGTAGATTTGTTCAACTAAAAGGTAAAAAAAAATATGGTAAATTGCAATAATTTTAACCTCAAAATGTAGTGTATATTACTGTACATGGAAAAACAGCTGTTTTTATTTAAAAAAAAAGAAAAGAAAAAGGCAGCTCAGTTGCCAGAATTTTACTGTAAAATTTACATTTGTTTTTTTACTGTAAATAAAAAAAACTGCAATTTTACAGTAAAACGTTGGCCCCTGAGCTGCCAGTTTCTTTTTTTTTTTTTTTTCCGCCAACAAGTGTAGATTTTTGGTGTATTACTGTAAATGCCAAAACGGCACCACAGTTTATTACAGTAAATAAAAAAGTACAGTTTTTTTCATTTAGAGCAGGGATGTCAAAGTCGTTTTCATCGAGGGCCATGTCACAGTTATGTTTGGCCTCAGAGGGCCGATTCTAACAGTCAATACTGTTATTATACCATTTTTTCATGCATCTTATTAGTAGATTTTTTTAAATAAAATATGGTAAGTTGCAATAATGTCACCTCAAAATGTAGTGTATATTACTGTCCATGGAAAAACAGCACTTATTTTTTTAATGGTAAAAAAGGCAGTTGCCAGAATTTTACTTGAAAATTTATATTAGTTTTTTTACTGTAAATAAAAAAAAATGTTGTCGCCTGAGCTGCCAGTTTTTTTTTTGTTTCTTTTTTACCACAAATCAACAAGTGTAGATTTTTTGGTAAATGCCAAAACGGCACCACAGTTTATTACAGTAAAAAAAAAGTACAGTTTTGTTCATTTAGAGCAGGGATGTCAACGTCGTTTCCATCGAGGGCCATGTCGCAGTTATGTTTGGCCCCAGAGGGCCGCTTCTAACAGTGAATACTATTATTACACAATTTTTTATGCATTTTATTAGTAGGTTTTTAAAAAACTAAAATGTAAAAAAAAATATGGTAAATTGCAATATTTTACCTCAAAATGTAGTGTATATTACTGAAAATAGAAAAACAGTACTGCTGTTTTTATGGTAAAAAAAAAAAAAGCAGCTTAGTTGCCGGAATTTCACTATAAAATGTACATTTGTTTTTTTACTGTAAATAAAATATTGCAATTTTACAGTAAAAGTTTGGCACCTGAGCTTCCGTTTTTTTGTTTTGTTTTTTTTTTACCGCAAATCAACAAGCGTAGATTTTTCGGTGTATTACTGTAAATGCCAAAACAGCACCACAGTTTATTACAGTAAAAAAAGTAGTTTTTTTCATTTGAGAAAAATGCTGAAAAAATCACAGTAAATTAATTGTACCATGAAATCTATTGCTACTTTTACATTGCACAATTTGATGGATAACTTGCTTTGAAATCATTATTAGTATTTATTTCTATTTAAAAAAAAATATTTGAATGTATTTTATGTATTTTTGCATAATTAGACAAAATTGAAGTTAACATCATTTGCGATTACATGGAGTACAGTTTTTTTTTTTCCAAAATAGAAAGAAAGATTACATTTAGGAAGAAAAGTTACAGTACTTTATTGATACATATTATTCCCAGGCTTTCCAGGGCCAAATAACATGATGTCGTGGGCCACATCTGGCCCCCGGGCCTTGAGTTTGACACCTGTGATTTAGAGGAAAAATGCTGTAAAAACCTCAGTAAATTTTACAATTTTACAGTAAATCTATTGCTACTTTTACATTGCACAATTTGATGGATAACTTTGAAATCATTATTATTAGTACTTATTTATATTTAAAAAATGGTTTGAATGTTTGCTCATATATTTTTGCATAATTAGACTATATTTAAGTTGCGATTATATGGACTACATTTTTCTTTTCCTCCCAAAATAGAAAGAAATAATACATTTAGTAAGAAAAGTTACAGCACTTTATTGATACATATTAATTCCAGGCTTTCCAGGGCCAAATAAAATTTTTTAAAGACTTATATAAGTGTTATAATGAAGGCAACATATGATGTAAGTAGCTAATTAGCTATATTAGCCTACTATCAAAACGACTATGTGTCGAAGGCTGACGCAAATCTTCGTTGACAGAAATGTTGAAATATAATATTTATTTGAAAACATTAGTAAAACTCCTCAGAGGGTGAGATAACTCCTGGAAATGACTGTCTTAGAATGACCAAAGGTATAGATGTGTGTGTCCAAGTTAAAGGAAACGTCTTCTAATGGAATTATTTTAATCTTTGCAAGCTGGGCAACGTTTGCTGTGGTCTGGAACAAGATGGCGAGGCATTATGCTTGCATTCATGCAGTGACCAAATATGCCTGATTAGCGCTCCAAGAAGTCAATACCATCAACAAAGCTCACCTTTGTGCATTCACGCACAGTATAAAATGTTTGGTGGACAAAATGAGACAAAAAGGGAGTGGCATAAAACACGTCTTTCTGTGGCAGCGTCCGAGAAAGTTATACATGGAAACAAACTGTTGAGTCGCAGTCCACACAACGGTGAGTTCAAGGGCCGCTGAAATTAGTAGGACAAAACGGCACTGTCATCAGTGAAGCATAAACACAAACACATTAAAGAGTGGGCTTTCTAACAATTAGGAAGGTTTGAGTTGTGTTTGTCCTCCTACAGAAACCATGTTACAACATTTTTTTTTCCATTTCCATACATTTTTGAAAAAAATGCCGCTAAAGAGCCGCATGTGGCTCTAGAGCCGCGGGTTGCTGACCGCCGGACTACTGGTATACATACTTAAATTGTATAAATTAAATGATGACTAATTAAAAAAAAAAGATACGGAACCCACAACAAACTGTCATTATTATTGCTGATGATTTACAAGGTAAACATTTTTTTAAGGTAACATTTTTTTTTCAAGGTAAAAAATGATTTTCAAGGTAAAAAAAAATTTTCAAGGTAGCATTTTTTTTTCAAGGTAAAAAATGATTTTCAAGGTAAAAAATGATTTTCAAGGTAAAAAAAATTGTTCAAGGTAAAAAAAAATTTTCAAAGTAAAAAATTATTTTCAAGGTAAAAAATGATTTTCAAAGTAAAAAATGATATCAAGGTAAAAAATAAATTTCAAGGTAAATTTTTTT
Organism: Nerophis lumbriciformis; assembly: GCF_033978685.3. Taxonomy (NCBI): domain Eukaryota; kingdom Metazoa; phylum Chordata; class Actinopteri; order Syngnathiformes; family Syngnathidae; genus Nerophis; species Nerophis lumbriciformis. The sequence goes on along the minus strand of NC_084552.2, from coordinate 10,291,629 downwards.
TTTCAAGGTAAAAAATGATTTTCAAGGTAAAAAATGATTTTCAAGGTAAAAAATGATTTTCAAAGTAAAAAAAAATTTCAAGGTAAAAAATGATTTTCAAGGTAAAAAAAATGTTTCAAGGTAAACATTTTTTTTCAAGGTAAAAAATGATTTTCAAGGTAAAAAATGATTTTCAAGGTAAAAAATATTTTAAGGTAAAAACTATTTTCAATGTAATTTTTTTTTTTCAAGGTAAAAAATGATTTTCAAAGAAAAAAATGATTTTCAAGGTAAAAAAAAAATTTAAGGTAAAAACAATTTTTCAAGGTAAAATTGTTTTTAAGGTAAAAAATGATTTTCAAAGAAAAAAATGATTTCAAGGTAAAAAAAAAATGTCAAGGTAAAAAATGATTTTCAAGGTAAAAAAATGTTTTCAAGGTAAACATTTTTTTTCAAGGTAAAAAATGATTTTCAAGGTAAAAAATTATTTTCAAGGTAAAAAAATGTTTAAGGTAAAAACTATTTTTCAATGTACTTTTTTTTTTCAAGGTAAAAAATGATTTTCAAAGAAAAAAATGATTTTCAAGGTAAAAAAAATTTTAAGGTAAAAACAATTTTTCAAGGTAAAATTTTTTTTTAAGGTAAAAAATGATTTTCAAAGAAAAAAATGATTTCAAGGTAAAAAAAAATGTCAAGGTAAAAAATGATTTTCAAGGTAAAAAAATGTTTTCAAGGTAAACATTTTTTTTCAAGGTAAAAAATGATTTTCAAGGTAAAAAATTATTTTCAAGGTAAAAAAAATTTTAAGGTAAAAACTATTTTTCAATGTACTTTTTTTTTTTCAAGGTAAAAAATGATTTTCAAAGAAAAAAATGATTTTCAAGGTAAAAAAATTTTTAAGGTAAAAACAATTTTTCAAGGTAAAATTTTTTTTAAGGTAAAAAATGATTTTCAAAGAAAAAATGATTTCAAGGTAAAAAAAAATTTCAAGGTAAAAAATTATTTTCAAGGTAAAAAAAATGTTTTCAAGGTAAACATTTTTTTTCAAGGTAAAAAATGATTTTCAAGGTAAAAAATGATTTTCAAAGTAAAAAAAATTTTCAAGGTAAAAAATGATTTTCAAGGTAAAAAAATGTTTCAAGGTAAAAAAAAAATTTTCAAGGTAAAAAATTTTTTTCAAGGTAAAAAATGATTTTCAAAGTAAAAAAAATTTTTAAGGTAAAAACAATTTTTCAAGGTAAATTTTTTTTTTCAAGGTAAAAAATGATTTTCAAAGTAAAAAAAATTTTTAAGGTAAAAACAATTTTTCAAGGTAAATTTTTTTTTTCAAGGTAAAAAATGATTTTCAAAGTATTGCAGAAAATAGACTACGTGCATAAAAAAAGACTTGCTGGTCGATACTCAAAATGACGAGGGTTCATGAATGCAACCTCACTGGATGAAACCTTAATTAGTGCTTAATGAAGTCGTGTGTCGTTGTTGTTGCGGCTACTGGCTAGCCTAGCGCTGCAGTGCTAGCAGTGTTATAAAAGTGATGATGTTAGCATGCTCAGGTCGACAATGAAGTCTAAAAACAACAACAAACAATAACAAAGTAATGAAGTCTAAAAAAAACAATAACAAACTAACGAAGTCCAAAAACAATAACAAACTAACGAAACAATAACAAACTGATGCAGTCTAAAAACAAGGTCAGACTCTGCGCTCTTCTGTCGGGACGCTACAAAATGTACAAGACGTTACTTGTACAACATCATCACTATGAAGCACTTGCTGAGTCACAGTTCATTTAGTACTGGATTGTTTCTACGTTCTGTTGACTCGTGTTTACGTTGGCACGGGTGCGTCTATGGAAGCGGGTTTCGGTGCCCTGCCCTACTCAACAAGTGGCTTCTTTCTCCGCTTCCTGCTAGCGGCTAACTGGGAGACTCGCGCCCACACAGGTATGCTGTCACCCGCCCGGTTCAGTTTGTCTACTCAGCCTGAGACTCCAACCTGGGTTAGCTCGGAGTGCTAGCTACCGAGCTAACAGCCACACTGTCTGGCCTCGGATTGCCCAGAATGGCTGGCCTTGTAAAGTTCACATGCACTTCCTGTAAGTCCGTCCATTCGGCCTGCCTTCAAAACACTGGGAGGCAATTACGGTCTACATAAAGGATGTGGCACACCACTTTAAATGATGTGGCGGACCACATTAATGATGAAAAGAACCATCCATCCATCTTCTTCCCAGACTTCCCTCTCCCCAGCCACTTTGTCCAGCTCTTCCCGGGGGATCCCGAGGCGTTCCCAGGCCAGCCGGGAGACATAGTCTTCCCAACGTGTCCTGGGTCCTCCCCGTGGCCTCCTACCGGTCGGACGTGCCCGAAACACCTCCCTAGGGAGGCATTCGGGTGGCATCCTGTCCAGATGCCCGAACCACCTCATCCGGCTCCTCTCCATGTGGAGGAGCAGTGGCTTTACTCTGAGCTCCTTCCGGATGGCAGAGCTCCTCACCCTATCTCTAAGGGAGAGCCCCGCCACCCGGCGGAGGCAACTCATTTGGGCCGCTTGTACCCGTGATCTTGTCCTCATGACCATAGGTGAGGATGGGTACGTAGATCGACCGGTAAATTGAGAGCTTTGCCTAACGGCTCAGCTCCTTCTTCACCACAACGGATCGATACAGCGTCCGCATTACTGAAGACGCTGCACCGATCCGCCTGTCGATCTCACGATCCACTCTTCCCTTACTTGTGAACAAAACTCCTAGGTACTTGGACTCCTCCACTTGGGGCAAGATCTCCTCCCCAACCTGGAGATGGCACTCCACCCTTTTCCGGGCGAGAACCATGGACTTGGACTTGGAGGTGCTGATTCCCATCCCAGTTGCTTCACACTCGGCTGCAAACCGATCCAGCGAGAGCTGAAGATCTTGGCCAGATGAAGCCATCAGGTCCACATCATCTGCAAAAAGCAGAGACCTAATCCTGCAGCCACCAAACCGGATCCCCTCAACGCCTTGACTGCGCCTAGAAATTCTGTCCATAAAAGTTATGAACAGAATGGGTGACAAAGGGTAGCCTTGGCGGAGTCCAACCCTCACTGGAAACGTGTCCGACTTACTGCCGGCAATGCGGCCAAGCTCTGACACTGATCATACAGGGAGCGGACCGCCACAATCAGACAGTCCGATACCCCGTACTCTCTGAGCACTCCCCACAGGACTTCGAATGCCTTCTCCAAGTCCACAAAGCACATGTAGACTGGTTGGGCAAACTCCCATGCACCCTCAAGGACCCTGCCGAGAGTATAGAGCTGGTCCACAGTTCCACGACCAGGACGAAAACCACACTGTTCCTCCTGAATCTGAGAATCGACTATCCGGCGTAGCCTCCTCTCCAGTACACCTGAATAGACCTTACCGGGAAGGCTGAGGAGTGTGATCCCACGATAGTTAGAACACACCCTCCGGTTCCCCTTCTTAAAGAAAGTAACCACCACCCCGGTCATTCACAATCTTTATGAGAAACAGGAACACACATCTATTTTTTGTATTTGTTTTAAAAAATTTAAAGATGATAAAAAAAAATGCTTGCAAGATGTGGCTAATGGGAGTCACTATAGTAGCCTTCAAAGCCTCTAAAACAACTTCAAAACCTTCCATTAACGTTTTATATACACACTGCAAGTATATATATGATGTAGTAACAGACACCTTCATAACAATATGACATATGTACAATATACAAACTGCAAGTATATATATAATGTAGTAACAGACACCTTCATAACAATATGCAATATGTACAATATACACACTGCTAGTATATATATAATGTAGTAACAGACACCTTCATAACAATATGTAATATGTACAATACACACACTGCAAGTATATATATAATGTAGTAACATACACCTTCATAACAATATGTAATATGTACAATATATACACTGCAAGTATATATATAATGTAGTAGCAGACACCTTCATAACAATATGTAATATGTACAATATACACACTGCAAGTATATATATATATATATATATATATATATATATATATATATATATATATATATATATATATATATATATATATATATATATATATAATGTAGTAACAGACACCTTCATAACAATATGTAATATGTACAATATACACACTGCAAGTATATATATAATGTAGTAACATACACCTTCATAACAATATGTAATATGTACAATATATACACTGCAAGTATATATATAATGTAGTAGCAGACACCTTCATAACAATATGTAATATGTACAATATACACACTGCAAGTAAATATATATAATGTAGTAACAGACACTTTCATAACAATATGTAATATGTACAATATACACACTGCAAGTATATATATATATATATATATATATATATATATATATATATATATATATATATATATATATATATATATAATGTAGTAACAGACACCTTCATAACAATATGTAATATGTACATTATACACAAAGCAAATATATATGATGTAGTAACAGACACCTTCATAACAATATGTATTATGTACAATATACACACTGCAAGTATATATATATTGTAGTAACAGACACCTTCATAACAATATGTAATATGTACAATATACACACTGCAAGTATACAAATAATGTAGTAACAGACACCTTCATAACAATATGTAATATGTACAATATACATACTGCAAATATATTTTTATATATATATATATATATATATAATATAGTAACAGACACATTCATAACACTATGTAATATATACAATATACACACTGCAAGTATATATATAATGTAGTAACAGACACCTTCATAACAATAAGTGTACAATCTTTCCATATTTTGGTCATTTTATGACCAGAATTCTTCGGCTCATCACTGTACACTACAGAACATACGCTGCTGAGCTCGCTGTGTACAAACAAAACATGAAATAATACTTTACAGATACCGTAATATGATAGTTCATGGTTGTCATTCAGTACTCATTGGTGTTGTATCGCAGTGTTGCAACCTCAAACACCTTTCGTACTGACGTAGAAGCTAGCTTATCTCTTTCCGTAGGCTAATACCGTAGCATGTCGATGTGTTACGACAATAGAAAAAGAGTTCCTCAGTGTTCACTCTTACGATAACAATGTTGCTACAGTTTGGTTATTATACAGGTAAATGAAGTATTGTTGATGGTTTTTGAATGCATTTTTAAAGTGATTTAGAGTTGGAATGGATTGCTCCTATTAGCTGCATTGCTAACAACCAAGAAAGAATAAATAAATAAAAAAACATTTGTCTTCTTGTCTCTCATAAGAATTGTGAACGATGGGAAAAATAAAATAAAAAAGTGCAGTTCCACTTTAAATTTGGTGTGGTAAACCATTAATGGTAACAAAAGCTCGCTGGTGGTGTTTTTGTAAAATTATTTGGATTTAAAGAATGTAACTTTGAGCAAGTTGCAATAGAAGATGTTTTGACCTTGGCAATAAAGTAAACCACGTTAAAATCGATTGAGAAATGAGCAAGTTGTGATTTATTTTTAATGTAAATCCATTATATTGAATGGAAACGTTGCCCCCACCAAGATGGCCGCCACGTAGGCACGTCGCTCGGCTTCGATCTCTGCAAAACCATTCAAAATGGAAATAACACCAGTAATGACGGCAGAAAACAAACCTGAGGGTACAAATCGTTTTCACCCTCCAATGGGGCACCTAAAGGGGCGTGGCTACACAGTGCGGTCTGCTGATTGGTGGACGGAAAATAGCCACTTCCTCAACATTCACACAAGACACACATCAGGATCTACACTCCAAGCGGTGGAGGCGTGGCCTTGTGGGGCACCACCCCACTCACCATGACGAAGCGTCGCCCTTCCACCGCCCACAAAGGTCCGACTATTGTACTTGAGGCTACAAGTTGGAGTTCTAGTCAAGTCAAATCTTGCCTCGTGTTTCAGCACTTTAGGAATGCGAGGAGTGTTTAAAAGTCACACTAACATGCAGGGCAGTCGTATGGAGTGTGTGTGTGTGTGTGTGTGTGTGTGTGTGTGTGTGTGTGTGTGTGTGTGTGTGTGTGTGTGTGTGTGTGTGTGTGTGTGTGTGTGTGTGTGGCTACAAAAATCCAGAACGTTAATATAACGAGTTGCCCTGCAGCAGAGACACCAAAGTAATCCCCTTCTGGCCCACATGCATTAGAACACTAGAAAAGCCCTCCCCCCAAACACACACTCACACACATTCTTGTATTTGTTACCTTCTTGAGACCTCTGAAAAATGCCCAGGGCTGGAATTGAACCACGGCCCAAAAGCCATTGGCGGTAATGCCCTAAAAAAAATTGACCGACATTTGCGGCATGAACTAGCGTCGTTTGGCTTGGTAATCATGGCGGACTAACTACACAGACTTTGCTCGGGAGATCCTCGGAGTAAACGGAGCCAAGCGCTTGGTTTAACGTCATTTTGCTGTGTTTAGATGGAGACAGGTGTGGACAATATTGGAAACACTTAAAAGTATACAGCAAAGAAGAAAACTATTTGATGTTGCTTTTATTTTCTAAATACAGCGTCCATCAGTTGCTGTGACTGAGAGTTAATGAGGCGAGGAAACATGGAGCAGGCGAAGTGTTGTGAACGTTGTCACAACTTGTTTATTAAAGTCTTTACTTTGTTGACTGGAATGTTCACTCCTCCTCCTGCATCAGTGTTCAAATAACATCAATACTAGCTCAATTGTTTTGTCATCTCATCGAACTGAACGCTGGCTGTGAAGATTGTGTATTCGATGTGAGAGGTGTCGCCCCTCTTTATTTTTGTTGGCCAAACTGAACCAAGAGAAGAACAAAGCTTGTTTATTAGACTTCATCTTCATTAGCCAAACGGCTTTGTTTTTTGTTTTTTGATATCATAAAGTAAACACAATATTTTTTTTTTTATACATTACTTGTGTTTTTTTCATGTCCCAAAGGTATTACTTCAAAAAACATTCATGTGACAATTTTGATATACAGGGTTACAACAGGGGTGCAAATGAGACATTCTCTATTAGATGCAATGGTTTTCCGTATTGGGACCATGGTTTCGGTCCTAACTTGTTCACCGGTCCTCATATGGAAGGTACTTTTCCTTGTTGATGTCTCAAGAAGGGTAGAAATACAAGAACACTTGTGCAATATGATAAAAGTTGGATTTTTACTCAATAACAGTCGCAATTTCACAAGAAAAGCTTACCATTTTGGCAGTTTTATGAAAAGAGTCGTAATTTTACTCGAAAAAAGTCAGTTTTATAAGAACACTTTAAAATTTTGGCAATATTACAATAATAATTGGAATTTTCCTCGGCCAAATTCATGACAAAAGTCATAATTTTACTCAAAAAAGGGCACTACAACAAGAACAACAAAAAAATTGGAAATATTGTGATAAAAGTCGGAATTTTATATGACAAAAGTCACCATTTTGCATGAAAAAGTCATAATTTTACGAGAAAATATTGCAGTATTACAGAAACAGAAAGAATATGAGAAATTGATCCCAATTTTATAAGAAAAAAGTCGACACATTGAGAGAAAAAAACTGCTTTTAGTTCATTTATTTATTTTTGAATTTGTTTGTTTTTTTGTATGTCTGTATACATATTTATTTTATTTATTTTATACATTTTGGAAATTTCATATTCTTACACACACTTGTTATTTCATATGTTGACCAGAGGGGGAGCACTTTTAAAAGCGACACACAGTCCATTAGAAAAATCCCTCCTTTTTGGGACCACCCTCATTTTGATAGATGTCACCAGCAGGGGTACAAATGAGACATTGTCTATTAGATGCAATGTTATTGATTTATGTCATCACTTGTTCACACCTCCTCATATGGAAGATACTTTTCCTTCTTGGTGTCTCAAGAAGAGTAGAAATACAAGAACACACACACACAAATTATTGTATTTGTTACCTTCTTGAGACCTCCGGAAAAAGCCCAACTCTTTAGGACCAGCCTTTCTAGATACGGTATATAAAGATGTGTATTTACAACATTAATAATATATACATACTATGCAAATATAAAAAAGCTTGTTGTGAAAAATGAGTTGGAATTTCACAAGAAAAAGGTCACAATTTCACAAGAAAAACTTAGAATTTTGGCAGTATTATAATAAAAGTCACCATTTTACTCAACACAAGTCAAAATTATTGAAGAAAAACTAAACATTTGTGCAATATTATGATAAAAGTTGGAATTTTAATCAATAACAGTCGCAATTTTACAAGAAAAGCTTAACATTTTGGCAATTTTATGAAAAGAGTCATAGTTTTACTTGACAAAAGTCACAATTTTATAAGAAAACTAACATTTGGCAATATTATAATAATAATCTGAATTTAATTTGGCAAAATGAAGACAAAAGCACTCCAAAAAATGTCACTACTTTACAAGAAAGACAAAAAAATTGGCAATAATGTGATAAAAGTCAGAATTTTATATGACAAATGTCACCATTTGGCATTAAAAAGTAATAATTTTACATGAAAAAAAAGCAATAATTTTATGAGAAAATATTGCAATATTACAAAAACTGTAAGAATGATTTTATAAGAAAAAAATTACACACAAGAAGAATTTTTAGTTAATTAATATTTTATTTTTTGTTTGTAATTGGTTTTTAATCTTCATGATTTACTTCAAGTTATTACAGTATGTCTCTATATACATATTTATTTATTTTTTTAAATTCATTTTGGCCAAAGGGGGTGCATTTCAATTTCTTACACACACTTGTTATTTCATATGTTGACCAGAGGGGGAGCACTTTTAAAAGCGACACACAGTCCATTAGAAACATCCCTCCTTTTTGGGACCACCCTCATTTTGAAATGAGACATTGTCTGTTAGATGCAATGTTATTGGGACCATGATTTATGTCATCACTTGTTCACACCTCCTCATATGGAAGATACTTTCCCTTCTTGGTGTCTCAAGAAGGGTAGAAATACAAGAACACACACACACAAATTATTGTATTTGTTACCTTCTTGAGACCTCCGGAAAAAGCCCACCTCTTTAGGACCACCCTTTCTAGATATATAAAGATGTGTATTTACAACATTAATAATATATACATACTATGCAAATATAAAAAAGCTTGTTGTGAAAAATGAGTTGGAATTTCACAAGAAAAAGGTCACAATTTCACAAGAAAAACGTATAATTTTGGCAGTATTATAATAAAAGTCGCCATTTTACTCAACACAAATCAAAATTATTGAAGAAAAACTAAACATTTGTGCAATATTATGATAAAAGTTGGAATTTTAATCAATAACAATTTTACAAGAAAAGCTTAACATTTTGGCAATTTTATGAAAAGAGTCATAGTTTTACTTGACAAAGTCACAATTTTATAAGAAAACTAACATTTGGCAATATTATAATAATAATCTGAATTTTACTTGGCAAAATGATGACAAAAGTACTTCAAAAAATGTCGCTACTTTACAAGAAAGACAAAAAAATTGGCAATAAAGTGATACAAGTCAGAATTTTATATGACAAATGTCACCATTTGGCATTAAAAAGTAATAATTTTACATGAAAAAAAAGCAATAATTTTATGAGAAAATATTGCAATATTTTTATAAGAAAAAAATTACACAAGAAGAATTTTGAGTTAATTAATATTTTATTTTTTGTTTGTAATTGGTTTTTAATCTTCATGATTTACTTCAAGTTATTACAGTATGTCTCTATATACATATCTATTTATTTTTTTAAATACATTTTGGCCAAAGGGGGCGCATTTCAATTTCTTACACACACTTGTTATTTCATATGTTGACCAGAGGAGGAGCACTTTTAAAAGCGACACACAGTCAATGTGGAAAAATCCCTCCTTTTTGGGACCACCCTCATTTTGAAATGAGACATTGTCTATTAGATGCAATGTTATTGGGACCATGATTTATGTCATCACTTGTTCACACCCCCTCATATGGAAGATACTTTTCCTTCTTCATGTCGCAAGAAGGCTAGAAATACAAGAACACACACACACACACACCAGTTCTGATGGCCGACCTCAAATGTAAACCGTAACATGTTGCTCGCCATGCGTCCACACACCTGCGCCACAAGCCATGCCCCTTTACACCTGTCACCAAGTGAAAAGGGGGAAGCGGGTTCAAACTTGTGACCCAGTGTGACCCTCAGGGATGCGCCCCCCCACGCCACAGCTCACAGCTCCTCCATGGCCATCAATGGAGCCTTAAATGAAGGCTATTATCCACTCGCACTACCTCCCAAACTAATGTCCCATGAGGGCTTTTTGGGGGGACGGGGTGTTCATTACGGGTCTTCAGCGCAGAGTTGAAGGGTGGGGTGGGGGGCATCCATTTCGGCTCAGGGGGGTTGTAATGTCCAGATGGCCAGGTGCTCCAGACCAACCTGTCCCCCAACCACAGCCAGCCCAACAATCGCACCTTTCATGGCCGCCCCGCTGCGACCCCACCCTGCAGCAGTTCGGACCTGCCGGTCACGGGGGGCCGCTCAAGCGGAGCGAAGACGAAGAGGAGCAGCAGAGCGGGAGACACTCGGCTGCAATGGAAAGTTCTCGGAAGACGAAGGCTTAGTTTTTTTTTTTAATTGTAGCTTCACTGCGACAATTTACCAACTAGAAAATTCCCGCTGAAATTTGGATGGGCCTGCTATCTGTGCCCTGAACCTCTGGCCCGGGGTACTAGGATGGCGCCAAGTATCCAAATCCATGATTTTTTTATATTCAAACCAAAAAAATTTGCTAAAAAGCTAACAAAAAAAATATTAGCATGCTAATATAAAGATACTTTAGCAGGCTTAAGAACAGCTTCTTCCCCAGGGCCATAACCATCCTGAACGGACTGCCCCATTGTCCCTCATAACTGCCTTCTCTTCGGTGCAATAACCCATTCCACCAACCACCCTGTTTTTTTTGTTTTTTTTTGTTTGTTTTTTTTTTTCATGTATATATTCATTTCACACCATATTCATTGCACTTCTACATTTTTTATATTTTTATATATTTGCACATTGTTTTTCTAGCATGCACACATCGCACTGTATGGAATGGCCTCAATCTCGTTACCTTGCGTAATGACAATAAAGCTGATTCTGATTCTGATTCTGATACTTTAAAGATAGCGCCAAGTGTCACGAACCATGATTTTGAGGTTTAAACATAACAAAACTTACAAAAAAAGCTAACATTACCACGCTAGCTTGTAAACAGATAAGAGGAAATACCAAAATGCATTATTTGTAATTGTTAACATACAGAATTAGCTAAAAAGCTAATAAATAGTTAGCATGCTAATATACTTTAAAGATAGCGCCAAGCGTCACAAACCATGATTTTTAGGTTTAAACATAAAAAATGTTAAAAAAAAATAGCATGAAACATTAGCATGCTAACATTACCCCGCTAGCTTGTAACCAGATAAAAGGAAATACTAAAATGCATTATTTGTAATTGTTAACATACAAAATTAGCTAAAAAGCCAACATAAAAGGTTAGCATGATAACGTTACCATGCTAGCTTGTGACCAGATAAGAGGAAATACCAAAATGCATTATTTGTAATTGTAAACATACAAAATTAGCTAAAAAGCTAATAAAATGTTAGCATGCTAATATACTTTAAAGATAGCGCCAAGCGTCACGAACCATGATTTTAGGTTTAAACATACAAAATTTACAAAAAAAAAACTAGCATTAAACATTAGCATGCTAACATTACCACGCTAGCTTGTAACCAGATAAGAGGAAATACCAAAATGCCTTATTTGTAATTGTAAACATATGAAATTAACCAAAAAGCTAGCATTAAAAATTAGCATGCTAACGTTACCATGCTAGCTTGTGACCAGATAAGAGGAAATACCAAAATGCATTATTTGTGATTGTAATCACACAAATTACCTAAAAAGCTAGCATGAAACATTAGCATGCTAACGTTACCATGTTAGCATGTGACCAGATAAGAGGAAATACCAAAAAATATGATTTGTAATTGGAAACATACAAAATGAACCAAAAAGCTGGCATTAAACATTAGCATGCTAACGTTATCATGCTAGCATCTGACCGGATAAGAGGGAATACCAAAATGCATTATTTGTAATTGTAAACATACAAAATTAACTAAAAAGCTAATAAATAGTTAGCATGCTAATATACTTTAAAGACAGCGCCAAGCGTCACAAACCATGATTTTTAGGTTTAAACATACAAAATTTACAAAAAAAAGCTAGCATTAAACATTAGCATGCTAACATTACCACGCTAGCTTGTAACCAGATGAGAGGAAATACCAAAATGCATTATTTGTAATTGTAAACATACAAAATTAACTAAAAAGCTAATAAATAGTTAGCATGCTAAAATACTTTAAAGATAGCGCCCAAGCGTCACGAACCATGATTTTTATGTTTAAACAAAGAAAATGTATACAAAAAAAAGCTAGCATTAAACATTAGCATGCTAATATTGCCACGCTAGCTTGTAACCAGATAAGAGGAAATACCAAAATGCATTATTTGTAATTGTAAACATACAAATTTAGCTAAAAAGCTAATAAATAGTTAGCATGCTAATATACTTTAAAGATAGCGCCCAAGCATCACAAACCATGATTTACAAAAAAAGCTAGCATTAAACATTAGCATGCTAACATTACCATGCTAGCTTGTGACCAGATAAGAGAAAATACCAAAATGCCTTATTTGTGATTGTAAACATACAAATTACCTAAAAAGCTAGCATGAAACATTAGCATGCTAACGTTACCATGTTAGCATGTGACCAGATAAGAGGAAATACCAAAAAATATGATTTGGCATTGGAAACATACAAAATGAACCAAAAAGCTGGCATTAAACATTAGCATGCTAACGTTATTACGCTAGTATGTGACCAGATAAGAGGGAATATCATAATGGATTATTTGTAATTGTAAACATTTAAAAAATTGCTAAAAAGCTAGCATAAAACGTTAGCATGCTAATATACTTGAAAGATAGCGCCAAGCATCACGAACCATGATTTTTAGGTTTAAACATACAAAATTTACAAAAAAGCTAGCATGAATCATTAGCATGCTAACATTACCATGCTAGCTTGTGACCAGATAAGAGGAAATACCAAAATGCATTATTTGTGATTGTAAACATACAAAATGAGCTAAACAGCTAGCATAAAATGTTAGCATGCTATTGTTAGCATGCTAATATAAGAGAGATTAACATACTTCCAAGATAACGCCAAGTATCGAAAACTATGATTTTAGGTTAAAACACAAATAAATAGCAAAAAAGCTAGCACAAAATGTTAGCATGCTCTTATATTAACATGCTAACAATAGCATGCTAATATAAGAGACATTAACATACTTCCAAGATAATGCCAGGTACTGAAAACTGTGATTTTAGATTAAAACACTAAAAAAATAGCTACAAATCTAGTACAAAACGAGTGGTTGCAATCCAGTGTTAGAAAAGAGGTAAATATTGCAATAGTTCCAGATAAGAGGAAATACCAAAATGCATAATTTTTAGTAAAATTAAACATACAAAATTAGCTAAAAAGCTTGCATAAAACGTTAGCATGCTATTGTTAGCATGCTAATATAAGAGACATTAACATACTTCCAAGATAACGCCAAGTATCGAAAACAATGTATTTAGGTTAAAAACACAAATAAATAGCTAAAAAGCTAGCACAAAATGTTAGCATTCTATTGTTAGTATGCTAATATAAAATAGATTTTTGAACTTCCAAGATAATGCCAAGTACTGAAAACTGTGATTTTAGGTTAAAACATAAAAAAATAGCTAAAAAGCTAACACAAAACGTTAGCATGCTATTGTTAGCATGCTAATATAAGAGAGATTAACATACTTCCAAGATAATGCCAAGTACTGAAAACTGTGATTTTAGGTTAAAACACTAAAATAAATAGCTAAAAATCTAGCACAAATTGGGTGGTTAGATCAGAGGAAATACCAAAATGCATTTTTTGTAAAAAATAAACATAGAAAAATAGCTAAAAAGCTTGCATAAAACGTTAGCATACTATTGTTAGCATGCTAATATAAGAGGGATTAACATACTTCCAAGATAACGCCAAGTATCAAAAACTATGATTTTAGGTTAAAAACAAATAAACACCTAAAAAGCTAGCACAAAACGTTAGCATGCTATTGTTAGCATGCTAATATAAGAGACATTAACATACTTCCAAGATAATACCAAGTACTGAAACTGTGATTTTAGGTTAAAACATTTAAAATAGCTAAAAATATAGCACAAATTGGGTGGTTGGATAAGAGGAAATACCAAAATGCATTATTTGTAAAAAAAAAACATACAAAATTAGCTAAAAAGCTAGCATAAAACGTTAGCATGCTATTGTTAGCATGCTAACATAAGAGACATTAACATACTTCCAAGGTAACACCAAATATCGAAAACTATGATTTTAGGTTAAAACACAAATAAACAGCTAAAAATCTAGCAGAAAACGTTAGCATGCTATTGTTAGCATGCTAATATAAGATACATTAACATACTTCCAAGATAATGCCAAGTACTGAAAACTGTGATTTTAGGTTAAAACATTGAAAAATAGCTAAAAATATAGCACAAATTGGGTGGTTGGATAAGAGGAAATACCAAAATGCATTATTTGTAAAAAAAAAAAATAAACATACAAAATTAGCTAAAAAGCTAGCATAAAATGTAAGCATGCTATTATTAGCATGCTAACATAAGAGACATTAACATACTTCCAAGGTAAGACCAAAAATCGAAAACTATGATTTTAGGTTAAAACACAAATAAATAGCTAAAAAGCTAGCACAAAACGTTAGCATGCTATTGTTAGCAAGCTAATACAAGAGACATTAACATACTTCCAAGATAATATCAAGTACTGAAAACTGTGATTTTAGGTTAAAACATTAAAAAATAGCTAAAAATCGAGCACAAATTGGGTGGTTAGATAAGAGGAAATACCAAAATGCATTATTTGTAAAAATTAACATACAGAATTAGCTAAAAAGCTCACATAAAACGCTAGCATGCTACTGTTAGGATGCTAATATAAGAGAGATTAACATACTTCCAAGATAATGCCAAGTATCGAAAACTATGATTTTAGGTTAAAACACAAATAAATAGCTAAAAAGCTAGCACAAAACGTTAGCATGCTATTGTTAGCATGCTAATATAAGAGAGATTAACATACTTCCAAGATAATGCCAGTTACTGAAAACAAAGATTTTAGGTTAAAACACTACAAAAAAAGCTAAAATTCTAGTACAAAACGGGTGGTTGCAATCCAGCGTTAGAAAAAAGGTAAATATTGCGATAGTTCCAGATAAGAGGAAATACCAAAATGCATTACATGTAAAAATTAACATACAAAATTTGCTAAAAAGTTCGCATAAAATGTTAGCATGCTACTGTTAGCATGCTAATATAAGAGACATTAACATACTTCCAAGATAACACCAAGTATCGAAAACTATGGTTTTAGGTTAAAACACAAATAAACAGCTAAAAAGCTAGCACAAAATGTTAGCATGATATTGTTAGCATGCTAATATAAGACACATTAACATACTTCCAAGACAACGCCAAGTATCGAAAACTATGATTTTATGTTAAAAACACAAATAAATACTTTTAAAGCTAGCACAAAATGTTAGCATGCTCTTATATTAGCATGCTATCAATAGCATGCTAATGTTTTGTGCTAGCATTTTAGCTATTTATTTGTGTTTTTAACGTAAAATCATAGTTTTCGATACTTGGTGTTATTTTGGAAGTATGTTAAGCTCTCTTATATTAGCATGCTAACAATAGCATGCTAATTTAAGAGAGATTAACATACTTCTAAATAATACCAGGTACTGAAAAATGGGATTTTAGGTTAAAACACTAAAAAAAAATAGCTAAAAATCTAGCACAAAACGAGTGGTTCTAATCCAGCGTTAGAAAAGAGGTAAATATCGGGATAGTTCCAGATAAGAGGAAATACCAAAATGCATTATTTATAAAAATAAACATAAAAAATGAGCTAAAAAGCTAGCACAAAACGTCAGCATGCTATTGTCAGCATGCTAATATAAGAGAGATTAACATACTTCCAAGATAATGCCAAGTACTGAAAACTGTGATTTTAGGTTAAAACTTTAAAAAATAGCTAAAAATCGAGCACAAATTTAGTGGTTAGATAAGAGGAAATACCAAAATGCATTATTTGTAAAAAATAAACATACAAAATTAGCTAAAAAACTAGCATAAAACATTAGCATGCTACTGTTAGCAAGCAAATATAAGAGACATTAACATACTTCTAAGATAACGCCAAGTATCGAAAACTATGATTTTAGGTTAAAAACACAAATAAATAGCTAAAAAGCTAGCACAAACTGTTAGCATGCTAATATAAGAGACATTAACATACTTCCAAGATAATGCCAGTTACTGAAAACAAAGTTTTAGGTTAAAACACTACAAAAAAAAGCTAAAATTCTAGTACAAAACGGGTGGTTGCAATCCAGCGTTAGAAAAGAGGTAAATATTATATTTCAGATAAGAGGAAATAACAAAATGCATTATTTGTAAAAATTAACATACAAAATTTGCTAAAAAGCTTGCATAAAATGTTAGCATGCTACTGTTAGCATGCTAATATAAGAGACATTAACATACTTCCAAGACAACGCCAAGTATCGAAAACTATGATTTTAAGTTAAAAACACAAATAAATAGCTTTAAAGCTAGCACAAATTGTTAGCATGCTCTTATATTAGCATGCTATCAATAGAATGCTAATGTTTTGTGCTAGCATTTTAGCTATTTATTTGTGTTTTTAACGTAAAATCATAGTTTTCAATACTTGGTGTTATTTTGGAAGTATGTTAAGCTCTCTTATATTAGCATGCTAACAATAGCATGCGAATTTAAGAGAGGTTAACATACTTCCAAATAATACCAGGTACTGAAAAATGGGATTTTAGGTTAAAACACTAAAAAAAAAATAGCTAAAAATCTAGCAAAAGACGGGTGGTTCTAATCGAGCGTTAGAAAAGAGGTAAATATCGGGATAGTTCCAGATAAGAGGAAATACCAAAATGCATTATTTATAAAAATAAACATACAAAATTAGCTAAAAAGCTAGCACAAAACGTTAGCATGCTATTGTCAGCATGCTAATATAAGAGAGATTAACATACTTCCAAGATAACGCCAAGTACTGAAAACTGTGATTTTATGTTAAAACATTAAAAAATAGCTAAAAATCTAGCACAAATTGGGTGGTTAGATAAGAGGAAATACCAAAATGCATTATTTGTAAAAATAAACATACAAAATTAGCTAAAAAGCTAGCATGAAACGTTAGCATGCTACTGTTAGGATGCTAATATAAGAGAGATTAACATACGCATAAAATGTTAGCATGCTACTGTTAGCATGCTAATATAAGAGAGATTAACATACTTCCAAGATAATGCCAGGTACTGAAAACTGTGATTTTAGGTTAAAACTTTAAAAAATAGCTAAAAAATCAAGCACAAATTGGGTGGTTAGATAAGAGGAAATACCAAAATGCATTATTTGTAAAAATAAACATACAGAATTAGCTAAAAAGCTCACATAAAACGTTAGCATGCTACTGTTAGGATGCTAATATAAGAGAGATTAACATACGCATAAAATGTTAGCATGCTACTGTTAGCATGCTAATATAAGAGACATTAACATACTTCCAAGATAACACCAAGTATCGAAAACTATGGTTTTAGGTTAAAACACAAATAAACAGCTAAAAAGCTAGCATAAAACATTAGCATGTTATTGCTAGCATGCTAATATAAGAGACATTAACATACTTCCAAGACAACGGCAAGTATCGAAAACTATGATTTTACGTTAAAAACACAAATAAATAGCTTTAAAGCTAGCACAAAATGTTAGCATGCTCTTATATTAGCATACTATCAATAGCATGCTAATGTTTTGTGCTAGTATTATAGCTATTTATTTGTGTTTTTAACGTAAAATCATAAGTTTTCGATACTTGGTGTTACTTTGGAAGTATGTTAATCCCTCTTATATTAGCATGCTAACAATAGCATGCTAATATAAGATTAACATACTTCCAAGATAACGTCAAGTAACAATAGCATGCTAATATAAGAGAGATTAACATACTTCCAAGATAACACCAAGTATCGAAAACTATGATTTTAGGTTAAAAACACAAATAAATAGCTAAAAAGCAAGCACAAAACGTTAGCATGCTCTTATATTAGCATGCTAAGAATAGCATGCTAATATAAGAGAGATTAACATACCTCCAAGATAGCACCAAGTATCGAAAACTATGACTTTAAAATTCCAAATAATCAATCAATCAATCAAAGTTTATTTATATAGCCCTAAATCACGAGTGTCTCAAAGGGCTGCACAAGTTACTTTAGCCGTGTAGTTTGTAACAAAGCTCAGCTACATTCAATAGAGAGTAACTAGTAGTTCAATGGAGAGTAACTAGTAATTCAATGGAGAGTAACTAGTAGTTCAATGGAGAGTAACTAGTAGTTCAATGGAGAGTAACTAGTAGCTCAATGGAGAGTAACTAGTAGCTCAATGTAGAGTAACTAGTAGCTCAATGGAGAGTAACTAATAGTTCAATGGAGAGTAACTAGTATCTCAGATGACACGTTTTCCGAGAGTCTTGCCCGTCACAGTGCACTCAGTACACCGAATAAAGTGCACTGATGCAAGACACATCATGTGACTGGCTGGAGGAGGCGGAGCTAACAGAATATAACATAGCAAGGCCAGAAGCTGGTGCGGTGAACTAGTGTTCAGCAGGAGAGACTCACAGTCAGGAGATCCAGGTTGGAGATCAGGAGATCCGGGTTGGAGACATCTGTATGTGGAACTAGAATGTTCCAGTTGTTGGCCACAGCTTCCTCCTATGTCCCCAAATATATCAGGTTAATTGTAGATACCACAGGTGTGCTTGCTGGTGAGTTCATGTGTGTCCTCTCACCTGAAGTCCACTGGGATAGGCTCCTTCCACAACTACCAGCTGCGCAGTTCACTGTTGTCATATGATTGTTCTTCTTTTATACGTTATTATTCAACATTTTCATGACTTTGTTGCTGGTAAAGTCCACCAATTATTAACTTCTTCATTATTTTCCTCTCTTCTACTTCCGGTTCCTGTCTTCTAGTGTTTCCTTTTCCTGTTTGCCAATAAACTGCAGCCATGCTGCTCCAAACTCTTCTTCTTCTATGCTTTAAAGCGGGTACTCAGTGCTGCCCCCAAGCTGCAGTTTCTGGTACTGGCGACCATCAGATAGATAGATACAGGGCCGGCCCGTGGCATAGGCCGTATAGGCAAATGCTAAGGGCGCCGTCCATCAGGGGGCGCCACGCCAGTGCCACAAATGTTGGAGAAAAAAAAAAAAAAAGTTGGTACTATTATTTCTAAATACAAAAAATAATCCCACGTTAATTAAAATGCAAAGTAAAGCCTATTTAATAGAAATATTATTTGTTACAACATTACGCCCCCCCCCCCCCTCGTCCCCCCGCACGGTGCGCCCCCTCCCTTCCCGTATCATGACTCTTTTTGGACGTCACCACATCAAAAAATCAACACAAGATGTCAAAACGGCCAAAACTGTCAGGTGCCCAAGGAAGAAAAAAGAGAAAAGAAGAGGGGTAGAAACGAGAAAAGACAGAGGTAGCAGGTAGGTAACGTTAGCCTACATGAAATGATTTGTCTGTTACAGAATGTGATAGTAACCTGGCTTTTTAGCATTAAGCTAATGCTACATGATTCGGCAATTGCTAATCAATAAATAGCTAGTTCTGTTTTAACGTCGGGTTAATATTGTGGAGGGGGCTAAATTGTTATGGAAAATAATAATGTAACGTTAGGTAATTACAGTACTCCCACCTTACATTCCTCAGGGACATTTGTATTAGATCTTTTAAGCAGGTGTTTTTGTTTACATTGTTATTGCCTTCTGGATAGCTAATGTTTGCCCTGCAGGTAATAGTCACTTTTCCACCCCTTTATATATTAGGTATAGTTGTAAGTAAAAAAAAAAAGGTCAAAGACAAAGCTATTCGGATTCTTGTGAGTATATACACTTCACTGCCGATGTGGGGGGGGGGCGCCACCTAAAATCTTGCCTAGGGCGCCAGATTGGTTAGGGCCGGGCCTGGATAGATAGATAGATAGATAGATAGATAGATAGATAGATAGATAGATAGATAGATAGATAGATAGATTTTTATTGTCATTGCACAAGTACAACGAAGCTTTGTTTTCAGCACAAACCCGTTCAAGATGAGACAAACAAACAGTGTACAGGGTTACAGAACAGGAACGCTGATGGGTCGCCACAAGGCGCCCCGTAAAAGATGGGAAAAAGGTCAAACGCTGGGGGAGGATGAGTTAAAAAAATACAATCTAGACTGGGCTCCTAAGGGGGCCTAGTCTGGAGTGGGAAAAAAACCTCCATAGCAAATCACATATATATATATATATATTACAACGTACATCTCCAGATATCTAGCAACAGAGGGAAGGGAGTGCGAGGTCATGATGGTTGGCCGCAGCTCTCATTCATCACCCCTATGGGATTTGCGTCGAGGGCGTTGGGTTGGGGGGGCAGGGGGGTGGCGTATATTTTTGTGGATGCATGAGTGTGTGTAAGCCCGTAGTGTGTCTCTGTTCCGCGGCCTTGATCTTGTGCAGTCACTAGTCCAAAGTCAACAACAACAACAATGCTCTGGTCCAGTGTTTTTCTACCTTTTTTGAGCCGAGGCACATTTGTTTCTGTTGAAAAACTGCGTAGGCACACCACCAGCAGAAATCATTAAAAAACGAAACTCGGTTGACAGTAAAAAGTCGTTGGATATGACTTTAAAGCATAACCAAGCATGCATCAGTATAGCTCTTGTCTCAAAGTAGGTGTACGGTCACCACCTGTCACATCACACCCTGACTTATTTGGACTTTTTTGCTGATTTCCTGTGTGTAGTGTTTTACTTCTTGTCTTGCGCTCCTATTTTGGTGGCTTTTTCTCTTTGTTTGGTATTTTCCTGTAGCAGTTTCATGTCTTCCTTTGAGCGATATTACCCGCATCTACTTTGTTTTAGCAATCAAACATTTTTCAGTTGTTTTTATCATTCTTTGTGGGGACATTGTTAATTGTCATGTTCGGATGTACTTTGTGGATGCCGTCTTTGCTCCACAGTAAGTTTTTGCTGTCGTCCAGCATTCTGTTTTTGTTTACTTTGTAGCCAGTTCAGTTTTAGTTTCGTTCTGCATAGCCTTCCCTAAGCTTCTATGACTTTTCTTAGGGGCACTCACCTTTTGTTTATTTTTGGTTTAAGCATTACAAGATGTCAGGTTCAAACACTGATGACATCTATTAAACAAGACAAGAGGCAAAGAATTAAACAGAGACCTAATTCAATTTGGACTCAATATTGAGGAGAGTCGTCTGTACACTGTACCCTTGAACAGTATCTCAGCACGCTCTGCCAAAAGATTGCACGCCTCCTTCTTTTATTTTGGACCCTCCCTGACCACATGGCCACCTTTGTTTCCAAAGGACAAAGGTCGCAAACAGTTCACAGAAAAGGTCGTAAACGATTCACAGAAAAGGTCAGTTCAAAAAGAGTTCGTAAAATAGTTCAAAAAGAGGTCCATAAAATAGTTCAAAAAGAGATCGTAAAATAGTTCAAAAAGAGGTCGTCTGGAAATTGGGCAGATGCTCCGCTTTGAAGTCCTTGGGTTAGAACAATATCTTTCTGTTGGTTACCATACATGAAAGAACACAGGAACACCTTCCAAAGGACAAAGGTCGCAAACAGTTCACAGAAAAGGTCGTAAACGATTCACAGAAAAGGTCAGTTCAAAAAGAGTTCGTAAAATAGTTCAAAAAGAGGTCCATAAAATAGTTCAAAAAGAGTTCGTAAAATAGTTCAAAAAGAGGTCGTCTGGAAATTGGGCAGATGCTCCGCTTTGAAGTCCTTGGGTTTGAGCAATATATTTCTGTTGGTTACCATACATGAAAGAACACAGGAACACCTTCATCTTGCTCCCCCCCCGACCCCCCCAGTTTTACGAGCCTTACTCTTGGTAGGTTTCAAAGACAGCTTTTGTCTTCTCACCAGACCCTCAATGTAACACAAAGTTGTTGTGATAATTTAGAAACAAATATTCTAACAGACACCTTTTTACCTGCACACTGCCTCCCGCTGTTTCAGACATCTACAGAGCTATTAGCTACCTGCTGCCACCTACTGATATGGAAGAGTATTACACGGTTACTCTGCTGAGCTCTAGACAGCACCGACACTCAACAACAACACATCATTTGCAGACTATAATTACTGCTTTGCAAAAAAAATATTTTTAAGCCAAATAGGTGAAATTAGATAATCTCCCACGGCACACCAGACTGTATCTCACGGCACACTAGTGTGCCGCGGCACAGTGGTTGAAAAACACTGCTCTGGTCAAACTAACAACAGCAAGAAGCAGCGTACATGTAGCAGTTAAAAAATAAACTTTATTGATGTGGGAATGACACTTTCTAGCATTTCTACCCTGTGGAGGGGGGCGTGGTCTGCGGGCCTGTGTAAGGAGGAAGGTCCAAGCCCCAGTAAAAAATGAAATACAATACGTCATGGACCTGAGAGCAAAACTCCACACGGTGGCTCACTTGTCAGCAGCGCCTATATAACAAGGGGGACACAGCTAAGGTAATTTCCACCGGGAGAGAAAGTGCTTGTATTACTCCCGACGTCCAGCTCTAAATTACTCGCCAAGTGGCAAGGTCCCTTCGTGGTCACACGACGACTGGGTGATGTTGACTATGAGGTTGAGCATTCTGACAGGGGCGGAGCAACGCAAATCTACAACCTCAACCTCCTCAAATTATGGAGGTTGAGGTGGTAGGTTCAGAGAATCTGGAGAAATCACCGCACGTAAGCGGCAATGCCCGTGACCTTGGATCCCTCAGGCGGGACTGCATCAAAAAGTGACACCAGTGTGTAAAGGATATCACCACATGGGCTCAGGAACACTTCAGAAAACCACAGTCAGTAAATACAGTTGGTCGCTACATCTGTAAGTGCAAGTTAAAACTCTACTGTGCAAAGCCAAAGCCATTTATCAACAACACCCAGAAACGCCGCCGGCTTCGCTGGGCCCGAGCTCATCTAAGATGGAAAAAAGCGTTCTGTGGTGTGACGAGTGCACATTTCACATTTTTTTGGGAAACTGTGGACGTTGTGTCCTCCGGACCAAAGAGAAAAAGAACCATCCAAATTGTTCTAGGCGCACAGTGTGGAAAAACCAGCATGTGTGATGGTATGGGGGTGTATTAGTGTCCAAGACATGGGTAACTTACACATCTGTGAAGGCACCATTAATGCTGAAAGGTACATACAGGTTTTGGATCAACATATGTTGTCATCCAAGCAACGTTACCATGGACGCCCCTGCTTATTTCAGCAAGACGATGCGAAAACCACGTGTTACAACAGCGTGGCTTCATAGCAAAATAATATTACTTTTTTTGTTCGGTTTGTACTTCATGAAGTTTTGCACTTGTTGCTTTTTTTGTGTGTTTTTTTGTTAGTTTTCATTATATTTGGATGTATTTGTTTGCTTTGTATGCTCGTGAATCCGGGCTACCCATGAAGTAAGACTACTTACTATGTTGAAGGGGGCAGGAAATTTTCATCACCCTGTTCCTTCTCATGCATAGCTGTGTAAATATGTGTTTAGTTGCTCAGGTTGAATTGTCTATTGATCAAAAATGCAACATATGTTGCCATCCAAGCAACGTTTTTGTCATGTCTTGTGATCATGTTTTGTTTAGTTATGTTCTGTTTGGTTAAAACTCCATAGTTTCTGTTTTTTCACTCCCTTGTTTTGTCACCATGGCGACCCATTAGTTTTCACCTGTCATGTGTTCGAACTTTATTATTTAAGGTAGTCGACCTGGCGACATTACCCTTGTTACTCCTATGATTACGCGTTCCATGCCATAGTTCCATGCTTGACCAAGTAAGTTTTTGTTTATTCATGTCACAGTAAGTGTTTATTTGTTTCATGTCCATAGTTTACGCCTTTGTGGTAGTTTTTTGTTCCTTTGCCAAGTTTGTGTCTCCGCCTCGTGCGCGCCTTTTGTTTGCACTTTTATAGTAAAATTAAAACATGTATTTACCTTCACACCATGTCCAGTCCAGTCGATTTGCACCACGGGAAATCATGCCTCATAGTCCAAGTCCTGACAGATATCATGGACGCCCCTGCTTATTTCAGCAAGACAATGCCAAAGCCAGGTGTTACAACAGTGTGGCTTCCTAGTAAAATAGTATCTTGTCTTTGCAGTCTATTCAATTGAATATAAGTTGAAAAGGATTTGTTGTATTCTCTTTTTATTTACCATTTACACAACGTGACAACTTCACCGCTTTGGGGTTGTGTATAGTATCAATAAATGTATTCTAATATGGGCTGAAAGGTAAAGATGGAGGACAAGCAGGTAGAAGTGATGGAGATGAGTGCGATAGAGAATATTCCGGCAGGAAGAGACGAGGCGAAGACTTTGATTGACGTCGGCGTTCCTGCTCCCCCCCCCCCCCCCCCCCCCCTCCTCCCCCCACCCCCTCAGGCTGCGCTCGCTGTGGCGTGTCTGGACCGGCTGGAGTCAGTCCCAGGTAGAAACTGGTCACCCGAGTCCTCGCCTTCATCTTCGGGCTCCGCCCACTCCCCTTTCGCTCACCTGCCCCGAGGCCCCCGCACCCCCCGCCCCCACCCGCACCTGCCTGCAAAGAAGCCGACTGACTTCCTGTTGACCAAACAACAACTTCTGCATGAATTATAAACTTTTTGGAAACGCCGCTAATCCGGAGCAGCGGCGAGTGACTGAGCTCAAGCTCGCACAATGGCGTCTGATTGTCTTCCTCCTCGCCTGGCGTGGAAAGACAACACTTTGAGGTGCAGGAATTTCCTTCTTTTCGGGCGAAGACGCCCCCACCTCCGCCACAACCAGTTAGTCCACATACAGCTCGCCGTTGGAGCGAGGCACCGCCACTTCCTGGTTCACGGCCGCCGATCAGGAAGAGTTGGCGCAAACAAAACTTGTCTCGCTGGCCTCGAGTGTTGACAGGCCGCACATTCCCGCGCTTCATCCGAGCTTCACCGCTTACGCAAGAAACACCACGACATCACCGCCCGACACATGTTGCACAACTTTGTGTCTTTCCAACTACAACCAAGGCCCAAACAATAGAAACATATAGAACAATAGAAACATATATAACAATATGAACATATACAAACCCCGTTTCCATATGAGTTGGGAAATTGTGTTAGATGTAAATATAAACAGAATACAATGATTTGCAAATCCTTTTCAACCCATATTCAGTTGAATATGCTACAAAGACAACATATTTGATGTTCAAACTGATGAATATTTTTTTTTTTGTGCAAATAATCATTAACTTTAGAATTTCATGCCAGCAACACGTGACAAAGAAGTTGGGAAAGGTGGCAATAAATACTGATAAAGTTGAGGAATGCTCATCATACACTTATTTGGAACATCCCACAGGTGAACAGGCAAATTGGGAACAGGTGGGTGCCATGATTGGGTATAAAAGTAGATTCCATGAAATGCTCAGTCATTCACAAACAAGGATGGGGCGAGTGTCACCACTTTGTCAACAAATGCGTGAGCAAATTGTTGAACGGTTTAAGAAAAACCTTTCTCAACCAGCTATTGCAAGGAATTTAGGGATTTCACCATCTACGCTCCGTAATATCATCAAAGGGTTCAGAGAATCTGGAGAAATCACTGCACGTAAGCAGCTAAGCCCGTGACCTTCGATCCCTCAGGCTGTACTGCATCAACAAGCGACATCAGTGTGTAAAGAATATCACCACATGGGCTCAGGAGCACTTCAGAAACCCACTGTCAGTAACTACAGTTGGTCGCTACATCTGTAAGTGCAAGTTAAAACTCTCCCATGCAAGGCGAAAACCGTTTATCAACAACACCCAGAAACGCCGTCGGCTTCGCTGGGCCTGAGCTCATCTAAGATGGACTGATACAAAGTGGAAAAGTGTTCTGTGGTCTGACGAGTCCACATTTCAAATTGTTTTTGGAAACTGTGGACGTCGTGTCCTCCGGACCAAAGAGGAAAAGAACCATCCGGATTGTTATAGGCGCAAAGTGTAAAAGCCAGCATGTGTGATGGTATGGGGGTGTATTAGTGCCCAAGACATGGGTAAATTACACATCTGTGAAGGCACCATTAATGCTGAAAGGTACATACAGGTTTTGGAGCAACATATGTTGCCATCCAAGCAACGTTACCATGGACGCCGCTGCTTATTTCAGCAAGACAATGCCAAGCCACGTGTTACATCAACGTGGCTTCATAGTAAAAGAGTGCGGGTACTAGACTGGCCTGCCTGTAGTCCAGACCTGTCCCCCATTGGAAATGTGTGGCGCATTATGAAGCCTAAAATAGCACAACGGAGACCCCCGGACTGTTGAACAACTTAAGCTGTACATCAAGCAAGAATGGGAAAGAATTCCACCTGAGAAGCTTCAAAAATGTGTCTCCTCAGTTCCCAAACGTTTACTGAGTGTTGTTAAAAGGAAAGGCCATGTAACACAGTGGTGAACATGCCCTTTCCCAACTACTTTGGCACAAGTTGCAGCCATGAAATTCTAAGTTAATTATTATTTGCAAAAAAAACATAAAGTTTATGAGTTTGAACATCAAATATGTTGTCTTTGTAGCATATTCAACTGAATATGGGTTGAAAATGATTTGCAAATCATTGTATTCCGTTTATATTTACATCTAACACAATTTCTCAACTCATATGGAAACAGGGTTTGTATAACAATAAAAATATATATAACAATAGGAACATACATAACAATAATAAACATATACAACAAAGGGAACATATATAACAATAGAAACATATATAACAATTGAAACATATATAACAATAGAAACATATATAACAATAAAAACATATATAACAATAGAAACATATATAACAATAGGAACATATATAACAAAAGAAACATATATAACAATAGAAACATATATAACAAGTGAAACATGTATAACAATTGAAACATATATAACAACAGAAACATATAAAACAATAGAAACATATATAACAATAGAAACATTAATAACAATAGGAACATATATAACTATAGGAACATATATAAAAATAGAAACATATATAACAATGGGAACATATATAACAATAGAAACATATATAGCAATAGAAACATATATAACAATAGGAACATATATAACAATAGAAACATATATAACAATAAAAACATATATAACAATAGAAACATATATAACAATAGGAACATATATAACAAAAGAAACATATATAACAATAGAAACATATATAACAAGTGAAACATGTATAACAATTGAAACATATATAACAACAGAAACATATATAACAATAGAAACATATATAACAATAGAAACATTAATAACAATAGGAACATATATAACTATAGGAACATATATAAAAATAGAAACATATATAACAATAGAAACATATATAACAATAGAAACATATGTAACAATAGAAACATATATAACAATATGAAAATATATAACAATAGAAACATATATAACAAAATAAACATATATAACAAAATAAACATATATAACAAAATAAACATATATAACAATATAAACATATATAACAATATAAATATATATAAGAATAGAAACATATATAATGATATAAACATATATAACAATAGAAACATATATAACAATAGGAACATTTATAACAAAAGAAACATATATAGCAAAAGAAACATATATAACAATAGAAACATATATAACAATAAAAATATATATAACAATAGAAACATATATAACAATATGAACATTGATAACAATGGAAACATATATAACAATAGAAACATATATAACAATAGAAACATATATAACAACATGAACATATATAACAATAGAAACCTATATAACAATAGAAACATATACAAACGTTTGTATAACAATAGGAACATATATAACAATAGAAACATATATAACAATATGAACATATATAACAATAGAAACATATATAACAATTGAAACATATATAACAATATGAACTTATATAACAATAGAAACATATGTATAAATATGAATAAATATAACAATAGAAACAAATATAACAATAGAAACATATATAACAATATGAACATATATAACAACAGAAACATGTATAAAAATTGGAACATATATACAGGTAAAAGCCAGTAAATTAGAATATTTTGAAAAACTTGATTTATTTCAGTAATTGCATTCAAAAGGTGTAACTTGTACATTATATTTATTCATTGCACACAGACTGATGCATTCAAATGTTTATTTCATTTAATTTTGATGATTTGAAGTGGCAACAAATGAAAATCCAAAATTCCGTGTGTCACAAAATTAGAATATTACTTAAGGCTAATACAAAAAAGGGGTTTTTAGAAATGTTGGCCAACTGAAAAGTATGAAAATGAAAAATATG
Organism: Nerophis lumbriciformis; assembly: GCF_033978685.3. Classification (NCBI taxonomy): domain Eukaryota; kingdom Metazoa; phylum Chordata; class Actinopteri; order Syngnathiformes; family Syngnathidae; genus Nerophis; species Nerophis lumbriciformis. Next base: position 10,262,979 of record NC_084552.2, on the reverse strand, counting down.
AGCATGTACAATACTCAATACTTGGTTGGAGCTCCTTTTGCCTCAATTACTGCGTTAATGCGGCGTGGCATGGAGTCGATGAGTTTCTGGCACTGCTCAGGTGTTATGAGAGCCCAGGTTGCTCTGATAGTGGCCTTCAACTCTTCTGCGTTTTTGGGTCTGGCATTCTGCATCTTCCTTTTCACAATACCCCACAGATTTTCTATGGGGCTAAGGTCAGGGGAGTTGGCGGGCCAATTTAGAGCAGAAATACCATGGTCCGTAAACCAGGCACGGGTAGATTTTGCGCTGTGTGCAGGCGCCAAGTCCTGTTGGAACTTGAAATCTCCATCTCCATAGAGCAGGTCAGCAGCAGGAAGCATGAAGTGCTCTAAAACTTGTTGGTAGACGGCTGCGTTGACCCTGTATCTCAGGAAACAGAGTGGACCGACACCAGCAGATGACATGGCACCCCAAACCATCACCCAACCATGCAAATTTTGCATTTCCTTTGGAAATCGAGGTCCCAGAGTCTGGAGGAAGACAGGAGAGGCACAGGATCCACGTTGCCTGAAGTCTAGTGTAAAGTTTCCACCATCAGTGATGGTTTGGGGTGCCATGTCATCTGCTGGTGTCGATCCACTCTGTTTCCTGAGATCCAGGGTCAACGCAGCCGTCTACCAGCAAGTTTTAGAGCACTTCATGCTTCCTGCTGCTGACCTGCTCTATGGAGATGGAGATTTCAAGTTCCAACAGGACTTGGCGCCTGCACACAGCGCAAAATCTACCCGTGCCTGGTTTACGGACCATGGTATTTCTGTTCTAAATTGGCCCGCCAACTCCCCTGACCTTAGCCCCATAGAAAATCTGTGGGGTATTGTGAAAAGGAAGATGCAGAATGCCAGACCCAAAAACGCAGAAGAGTTGAAGGCCACTATCAGAGCAACCTGGGCTCTCATAACACCTGAGCAGTGCCAGAAACTCATCGACTCCATGCCACGCCGCATTAACGCAGTAATTGAGGCAAAAGGAGCTCCAACCAAGTATTGAGTATTGTACATGCTCATATTTTTCATTTTCATACTTTTCAGTTGGCCAACATTTCTAAAAATCCCTTTTTTGTATTAGCCTTAAGTAATATTCTAATTTTGTGACACACGGAATTTTGGATTTTCATTTGTTGCCACTTCAAATCATCAAAATTAAATGAAATAAACATTTGAATGCATCAGTCTGTGTGCAATGAATAAATATAATGTACAAGTTACACCTTTTGAATGCAATTACTGAAATAAATCAAGTTTTTCAAAATATTCTAATTTACTGGATTTTACCTGTATATATATATATATATATATATATATATATATATACATATATATATATATATATATATATATATATATATATATTAATAGAAACATATATAACAATAAGAACATATATAATATTAAAAACATATATAACAATAGAAACATATATAACAATAGGAACAAATATAACAATAGAAAAATAAATAACAATTGGAACATATATAACAATAGGAACATATATAACAATAGAAACATACATAACAATAGAAACATGTATAACAATAGGAACATATATAACAATAGGAACATATATAACAATAGGAACATATATAACAATATAAACATATATAAAAATAAAAACATATATGACAATATGAACATATATAACAATAAAAAACATATATAACAATAGAAACATATATAACAAGTGAAACATGTATAACAATTGAAACATATATAACAACAGAAACATATATAACAATAGAAACATATATAACAATAGAAACATTAATAACAATAGGAACATATATAATAATAGGAACATATATAACAATAGAAACATATATAACAATAGAAACATATATAACAATAGAAACATATATAACAAAATAAACATATATAACAAAATAAACATATATAACAATAGAAGCATATATAACAATAGAAATATATATAACAATAGAAACATATATAATGATATAAACATATATAGCAATAGAAACATATATAATAATAGGAACATATATAACAAAAGAAACATATATAGCAATAGAAACATTAATAACAATAGAAACATATATAACAATAAAAATATATATAACAATAGAAACATATATAACAATATGAACATTGATAACAATAGCAACATATATAACAATAGAAACATATATAACAATAGAAACATATATAACAATAAGAACATATATAACAATAAACATATATAACAATAGAAACATATACAAACGTTTGTATAACAATAGGAACATATATAGCAATAGAAACATATATAACAATATGAACATATATAACAATAGAAACATATATAACAATTGAAACATATAACAATATGAACTTATATAATAATAGAAACATATGTAAAAATATGAATAAATATAACAATAGAAACAAATATAACAATAGAAACATATATAACAAGATGAACATATATAACAACAGAAACATATATAAAAATTGGAACATATATATATATATATTAATATAAAAATATATAAAAATTGGAACATATATATACATATATATTAATAGAAACATATATAACAATAAGAACATATATAATATTAGAAACATATATAACAATAGAAACATATATAACAATAGGAACATATATAACAATAGGAACATATATAACAATAGGAACATATATAACAATAGAAACATACATAACAATAGAAACATGTATAACAATAGGAACATATATAACAATAGGAACGTATATAACAGTAGAAACATATATAACACTAGAAACATATATAAAAATAGAAACATATATGACAATATGAACATATATAACAATAAAAAAACATATTTCACAATAGAAACATATATAACAAAAGGAACAAATATAACAATAGGAAGCATTCATACTTGGTTTTCTACACCAAAATACATCTATTTATTATTATTATTTTTAATCCTTAGATGAGCTCTGGCCCAGCGAAGCGTTTCTGGGTGTTGTTGATAAATGGCTTTGGCTTTGCATAGTAGAGTATTTTTTTGGGGCGGTATAGCTCGGTTGGTAGAGTGGTCGTGCCAGCAACTTGAAGGCTCCAGGTTCGATCCCCGCTTCTGCCAACCTAGTCACTGTTGTTGTGTCCTTGGGCAAGACACTTTACCCACCTGCTCCCAGTCCCACCCACACTGCTTTAAATGTAACTTAGGTATTGGCTTTCACTATGTAAAGCGCTTTGAGTCACTAGAGAAAAGCGCTATATAAATATAATTCACTTCAAATTCACTTCACTTTAACTTGCACTTACAGATGTTACGACCAACTGTAGGTACTGACAGTTGTTTTTTGAAGTGTTCCTGAGCCCATGTGGTGATATCCTTTACACACTGATGTCACTTTTTGACGCGGTACCGCCTGAGGGATCAAATGCCCGTGATATCATCGCTTACGTGCAGTGATTTCTCCAGATTTTTTCGAACCTTTTGATGATATTACGGAGCGTAGATGGTGAAATCCCTAAATTCCTTGCAAAAGCTGGTTGCTCAGGCATTTGTTGACAAAGTGGTGACCCTCGCCCCCGTCCTTGTTTGTGAATGACTGAGCATTTCATGGAAGCTGCTTTTATACCCAATCATGGCACCCACCTGTTCCCAATTAGCCTGTTCACCTGTGGGATGTTCCAAATAAGTGTTTGATGAGCATTCCTCAACTTTCTCACTCTTTTTTGCCACTATCATTTCAAACAGGTATATTTCCAAACAAAATGAAAATAGCTAAAGTTGCACCAATTTACAAGACTGGCGACAAACATCAATTTACAAACTATAGACCTGTTTCCTCACTTCCACAATTTTCTAAAATCATTGAAAAACTGTTCAATAACAGATTAGAGAGTTTCATAAATAAAAATAGAATACTCGAAGAAAATCAATATGGATACAGAGCTAATGTTTCAACTTCGATGGCTTTAATTGAAATTACAGAAGAAATTACCAATGCTATAGATAATAAAAAATGTGCGGCAGCAGTTTTTATGGATCTAACTAAAGCATTTGACACAATTAATCACAATATTTTAATCAAAAAACTAGAACGATATGGCATCCGTTCCTTAAGGCTCTGGATGCTGTAGGGCTGTCTTCGTTGACAAGACTCTGCAGCATCGCGTGGACATCGGGGGCAGTACCTCTGGATTGGCAGACCGGGGTGGTGGTTCCTCTCTTTAAGAAGGGGAACCGGAGGGTGTGTTCTAACTATCATGGGATCACACTCCTCAGCCTTCCCGGTAAGGTCTATTCAGGTGTACTGGAGGGAGAGGAGGCTACGCCGGATAGTCGAACCTCGGATTCAGGAGGAACAGTGTGGTTTTCGTCCTGGTCGTGGAACTGTGGACCAGCTCTATACTCTCGGCAGGGTCCTTGAGGGTGCATGGGAGTTTGCCCAACCAGTCTACATGTGCTTTGTGGACTTGGAGAAGGCATTCGACCGTGTCCCTCGGGAAGTCCTGTGGGGAGTGCTCAGAGAGTATGGGGTTTCGGACTGTCTGATTGTGGCGGTCCGCTCCCTGTATGATCAGTGTCAGAGCTTGGTTCGCATTGCCGGCAGTAAGTCGGACACGTTTCCGGTGAGGGTTGGACTCCGCCAAGGCTGCCCTTTGTCACCGATTCTGTTCATAACTTTTATGGACAGAATTTCTAGGCGCAGTCAAGGCGTTGAAGGGATCCGGTTTGGTGGCTGCAGGATTAGGTCTCTGCTTTTTGCAGATGATTTGGTCCTGATGGCTTCATCCGGCCAGGATCTTCAGCTCTCACTGGATCGGTTCGCAGCTGAGTGTGAAGCGACTGGGATGAGAATCAGCACCTCCAAGTCCGAGTCCATGGTTCTCGCCCGGAAAAGGGTGGAGTGCCATCTCCGCGTTGGGGAGGAGATCTTGCCCCAAGTGGAGGAGTTCAAGTACCTCGGAGTCTTGTTCACGAGTGAGGGAAGAGTGGATGGTGAGATCGACAGGCGGATCGGTGCGGCGTCTTCAGTAATGCGGACGCTGTATCGATCCGTTGTGGTGAAGAAGGAGCTGAGCCAGAAGGCAAAGCTCTCAATTTACTGGTCGATCTACGTTCCCATCCTCACCTATGGTCATGAGCTTTGGGTTATGACCGAAAGGACAAGATCACGGGTACAAGCGGCCGAAATGAGTTTCCTCCGCCGGGTGGCGGGGCTCTCCCTTAGAGATAGGGTGAGAAGCTCTGTCATCCGGGGGGAGCTTAAAGTAAAGCCGCTGCTCCTCCACATCGAGAGGAGCCAGATGAGGTGGTTCGGGCATCTGGTCAGGATGCCACCCGAGCGCCTCCCTAAGGAGGTGTTTAGGGCATGTCCGACCGGTAGGAGGCCACGAGGAAGACCCAGGACACGTTGGGAAGACTATGTCTCCCGGCTGGCCTGGGAACGCCTCGGGATCCCCCGGGAGGAGCTGGACAAAGTGGCTGGGGAAAGGGAAGTCTGGGCTTCCCTGCTTAGGCTGCTGCCCCCGCGACCCGACCTCGGATAAGCGGAAGAAGATGGATGGATGGATGGATGGATATGGCATCAGAGGGTTAGTCTTAAACTGGATAAAAAGTTATCTAATGAACAGGAAACAATACCTGAAGGTAGGCGAACACACCTCTACAACGTTAAATATATCCTGTGGTGTACCTCAGGGATCAATACTAGGACCTAAATTATTCAATCTATATATAAATGACATTTGTAAAGTTACAAAAGATTTAAAGTTAGTATTATTTGCGGATGATACAACAGCGTTTTGTTCAGGAGAGAGCACACAGAAGATACTACAAATAATAACAGAAGAAATTAACAAATTAAAAAGATGGTTTGACAAAAACAGACTATCGTTGAATCTCAGTAAAACTAAAATAATGCTATTTGGTAACAGTAGAAGAGAAAGTCAAACACAAATACAAATAGACGGAATAGAAATTGAAAGAGTAAATGAAACCAAATTTCTAGGTATAATGATTGACGATAAATTGAACTGGAAATCTCACGTAAAAAATATACAACATAAAGTAGCAAGAAACACGTCAATAATGAATAAAGCAAAACATGTTCTAGACAAAAAAACCACTTCATATTCTCTACTGCTCACTAGTGTTACCATATCTGAGTTATTGTGCAGAAATATGGGGAAATAATTACAAAAGTACACTTCATTCATTAACGGTGTTACAAAAAAGATCAGTTAGAATTAAAGCTGCAAGCAGCGTTGTTCGGGCCCGCGTATTTGGCAGGTGCTAGTCCTAAGTGTCCCAATACTTTTGTCTACTTTTAGTCTGAAGTGTCCCAAGACTTTTGTCTAGTGTACCTACCTTGTCTGCATTGTGTGGGCACGTTGGTGCTTCCTGCTTTTGAGCAGCCATCTTAAAAAAACAGCACCGCAGGAGCATCAGTGCAGCGGGTCTTTGAAGGGTCATAAAATCAAAACCGGAGCAGGTATCACAACTCTTTCACCAACTTTTAATCAGAAGGGTTCAATCTCTCTCCTGTGTTAGTTTGAAGCCGAAACCACAAACGCGCTCAGAGGAGATAATGTTTGAAGAAAGGTGACGGGTTTTTACAAAAATGTTGTGTTGAAGGGGGAATAGCAAACTTCCTGTATATTTTTGCTGGGGGTTGTCAATTTATGAAATGTAGGTCTAAGTGAGACCTACGGAGAGGTTTTCGTTTCATGTCTCTCCGACCTTCCCAGTGGGAGTTACAGGCATTTTTGTCATATTTTTCATCCGAGGAGCAGTTTTTTGTGCGTTTTATTAAAAAATTGCTGTAGAGCACAATTTTTAGATTTGGGGTTTTCATTAGATCACAGTTTTAGCCAGTCCTGATGTGTGTGTTCAGTTCTGTGAGTTTTGAAGCATGTTAAGGGGGTCAAATTACAGCTCAAAGAAGCAAAAGTGTCTGTTTTTAGTACTTTTTTGTCTTGAAGGGGGAATTGCCAACTTCCTGTAGATTTTAGCCCGACAATGTACAATTATGAAAGGTAGGTGTAAGTCAGACCTACATACAGGTTTTTGTTTCATGTCTCTCCGACCTTTGTAGTGGGAGTTGCAGGCAGTCTAGTTTTGTTTTCTTCCTAGGGGGCGCTAGAGCGCAATTTTGAGTTTTGGGGTTTGTTTTTTTTATTAAAAGGCAATTTTTGCAGGTCCTGATGTGTGGGTCAAATATGGTGAGTTTTGAAGCATGTTAAGTGGGTCAAATTAGTGCTCAAAGAGGCGGCGGAAGAATAAAGAAAGAATAAAGAATAATAAAACCTTAGAAAAACAATAGGTCCTTATGTCCCATTGCATAAGGACTCCCTTCGGGAGTCCTTTTGCAATGGGCCATTGCGGGCCCTAATAATAATAAAACCTTAGAAGAACAGTAGGTCCTTATGTCCCATTGCATAAGGACTCCCTGTGTGAGTCCTTTTGCAATGGGCCATTGCGGGCCCTAATAATACATAATGTTGGATATAGAGAACACACAAATCCTTTATTTATTGAATCAAAGATTCTGAAATTCTACGACATAGTGAATTTGCAAACAGCTAAAATTATACACAAAGCAAACTATAACCTGCTACCCAAGAATATACAACAATTCTTCTCAAAAAAAGAGGAGAAATATAATCTTAGGGAGAAATGTAATTTAAAACATTTGTATGCACGTAAAACACTTAAGACCTTCAGTATATCAGTATGTGGAATTAAATGATGGAATGGATTAAGCAAAGCAATCAAACAATGTACTAATATGATCCACTTCAAGAAACTCTTCAAATTTAAAGTGTTTACAAAGTACAAAGAAGAAGAACCATGATAAACATTCTGAATTTATTTAACTCATCCATTCTTTCATTCTTTCACTCACAAAATAATCTTACTTATTTCAACATATGAAATGTAACTTACTTCACCAATTATTATTTATTTACTTATTTTATTGTGATTACTTATGGAGTATATTGTGAATAAATTGAGAAACAGGAAGTGAACAAAAGTTTTAGCAACTGTTATGTAAAAGAAAAGGGGTAGGATTAAATAAGCTCTGCTTCTTCCTACTCCTTTTCGAACATGTTGAAAAGAGAAACTGGAGATTGTGATGTATCATGTTGTATACTTGCATGTTCGAAATAAACTCAAACTCAAATTCAACTTGTGCCAGCTTTTTTTAAACATGTTGCAGGCATCAAATTCCAAATGAGCTAATATTTGCAAAAAATAAGAAAGTTTCTCAGTGGGAACATGAAATATCTTGTCTTTGCAGTCTATTCAATTGAATATAAGTTGAAAAGGATTTGTTGTATTCTCTTTTTATTTACCATTTACACAACGTGACAACTTCACTGCTTTTCTAGATCTGAGCATTTGTACAAAAAGACCTACATTTATGGATGTTTCCAGTAAGAAAAGAGTGTCAAGTGAAGTATTTAGTAACAATCCCAAACATGCACCAACAAACTCCTTTCCAAGTTCTTCTACAGAGTTCCACACCTCATTGTGTCAAAGAGTAATTCATAATCACCTTCAGCAACTTAATGATATCACCACGCTGCGAGTGATTTGCTCACGCTCTGCTCGCTGGCTGGCCCACAGCTGAAGGTTGACAGCTAATAAGTGAAAGATCTGACTTGGCCGCAGGCAACGACGTGGACGCCTAATATTTATCACATTCCTCTTCCGAGGGCTGATTTTTGGGGGGAATTTAACCTCTGATTGGCCTCAGCTCAAACAAGCACATTGTAATGAGTTCTGTGTACAGTCTGGACATACAACACTCATGCACTCATGCACACCTGCCACGCTAACAACACCCATGCACTCATGCACACCCGCCACACTAACAACACTCGTGCACTCATGCACACTCGCCACACTAACAACACTCATGCACTCATGCACACCCGCCACACTAACAACACTCATGCACTCATGCACACCCACCACACTAACAACACTCATGCACTCATGCACACCCGCCACACGAACAACACCCATGCACTCATGCACACCCGCCACACTAACAACACTCATGCACTCATGCACACCCGCCACACGAACAACACTCATGCACTCATGCACACCCGCCACACTAACAACACACATGCACTCATGCACACCCGCCACACTAACAACACTCATGCACTCATGCACACCCGCCACACTAACTACACTCGTGCACTCATGCACACCTGCCACGCTAACAACACTCATGCACTCATGCACACCCGCCACACTAACAACACACATACACTCATCCTCACCTGCCACGCTAACAACACCCATGCACTCATGCACACCCGCCACACTAGCACACCCGCCACACTGACAACACCCATGCACTCATGCACACCCGCCACACTAACAACACACATGCACTCATGCACACCCGCCACACTAACAACACACATGCACTCATGCACACCCGCCACACTAACAACACCCATGCACTCAAGCACACCCGCCACACTGACAACACACATGCACTCATGCACACCCACCACACTAACAACACTCATGCACTCATGCACACCCACCACACTAACAACACTCGTGCACTCATGCACAACCGCCACACTAACAACACTCATGCACTAATGCACACCCACCACACTAACAACACACATGCACTCATGCACACCCGCCACACTAACAACACTCGTGCACTCATGCACACCCGCCACACTGACAGCACTCATGCACTCATGCACACCCGCCACACTAACAACACCCGTGCACTCATGCACACCCACCACACTAACAACACTCATGCACTCATGCACACCCGCCACACTAACAACACACATGCACTCATGCACACCCGCCACACTAACAACACTCATGCACTCATGCACACCCGCCACACTAACAACACACATGCACTCATGCACACCCACCACACTAACAACACTCATGCACTCATGCACACCCACCACACTAACAACACTCGTGCACTCATGCACAACCGCCACACTAACAACACTCATGCACTAATGCACACCCACCACACTAACAACACACATGCACTCATGCACACCCGCCACACTAACAACACTCGTGCACTCATGCACACCCGCCACACTGACAGCACTCATGCACTCATGCACACCCGCCACACTAACAACACCCGTGCACTCATGCACACCCACCACACTAACAACACTCATGCACTCATGCACACCCGCCACACTAACAACACACATGCACTCATGCACACCCGCCACACTAACAACACTCATGCACTCATGCACACCCGCCACACTAACAACACCCATGCACTCATGCACACCCGCCACATTGACAACACTCATGCACACCCGCCACACTAACAACACTCGTGCACTCATGCACACCTGCCACGCTAACAACACTCATGCACACCCGCCACACTAACAACACACATGCACTCATGCACACCCGCCACACTAACAACACTCATGCACTCATGCACACCCGCCACACTAACAACACTCATACACTCATGCACACTCGCCACACTAACAACACTCATGCACTCATGCACACCCGCCACACTAACAGCACTCATGCACATATGCATTCATGCACACTAACATGATGCCTTCATCCAACCTGGTCTTCTTCCACCAGGCCGTCATTAAGGACAGAAATATTCAAGAAGAATCTAGAAGGTTCCGCAACATTCCGAGTGCTCGGGTCCAAACAAGTCGTAACGTATTGAGAGTCGGGCAAGTGGAGTCAGTGCCGACAAGACGAGGTGTCAGCAGCAAAAATGTCATTTGTATTCTAATGAAGACGTAGAATAGTTCCACTTTGGTGGAAGACTTCATCCCAAACACTTCCTGCTCTCCTCCCATTGGCCGGCTCATGACCACCTGATTGGGCCACCTGGAGACAATGTAAACACCGCCAGGTGTGTGGACACGCCCATTTGCACCTTTCTGTGTGCTACATTGTTATTTTTTGCAAATATTCGCTCATGTGGAATTTGATGCTTGCAACATGTTTCGAAAAAGCTGGCACGAGTGGCAAAAAAGATTTGAGGAATGCTCATCAAAGACTTATTTGGAACATCCCACAGGTGAACAGGCTAATTGGGAACAGGTGGGTGCCATGATTGGGTATAAAAGCAGCTTCCATGAAATGCTCAGTCATTCACAAACAAGGACGGGGCCGAGGGTCACCACTTTGTCAACAAATGCCTGAGCAAATTGTTTAAGAACAACATTTCTCAACCAGCTTTTGCAAGGAATTTAGGGATTTCACCATCTACGCTCCGTAATATCATCAAAAGGTTCAAAGAATCTGGAGAAATCACTACACATAGACCATGATATTACGAACCTTGATCACTCAGGCAGTAATGCATCAAAAAGCGACATCGGTGTGTAAAGGATATCACCACATTGGCTCAGGAACACTTCAGAAAACCACTGTCAGGAACTACAGTTGGTCGCTACATCTGTAAGTGCAAGTTAAAACTCTACTATGCAAAGCCAAAGCCATTTATCAACAACACCCGGAAACGCCGCCGGCTTCGCTGGGCCCGAGCTCATCTAAGATGGACTGATGCAAAGTGGAAAAGTGTTCTGTGGTCTGATGAGTCCACATTTCAAAACTGTGGACGTTGTGTCCTCCGGACCAAAGAGGAAAAGAACCATCCGGATTGTTCTAGGGTCAAAGTGTAAAAGGCAGCATGTGTGATGGTATGGGGGTGTATTAGTGCCCAAGACATGGGTAACTTACACATCTGTGAAGGCACCATTAATGCTGAAAGGTACATACAGCTTTTGGAGCAATGTATTTTGCCATCCAAGCAACGTTACCATGGACGCCCCTGCTTATTTCAGCAAGACAATGCCAAGCCAGGTGTTAAATCAATGTGGCTTCATCATAAAAGAGTGTGGGTACTAGACTGGCCAACTTAAGCCTTACATCAAGCAAGAAAGGGAAAGAATTCCACTTCAAAAATGTGTCTCCTCAGTTCCCAAACCTTTACTGAGTGTTGTTAAAAGGAAAGGCCATGTAACACACTGGTAAAAATGCCTTTTTTGCAATGTGTTGCTGCCATTAAATTCTAAGTTCTTGCAAAAAAAGAAGTTTCTCAGTGTGAACATGAAATATCTTGTCTCTGCAGTGCCGACTTGACTTCTGCAAATGTCAGAATGACTTCCCCACAGCAACTATTGTACTCTGAGTATTCCACCACTTAAGCGATGAACGTCCTCACTTGGCCGGCGTCTGGCGGCAGCGCCGGCTCTCCTCAAACATGGCCGCCGCTGCCAGGAAGTTGTCATCAACACGGCTAAGCTGAAGCGGGTTCCCGGGGAAGAGCAGCCAAAGCGCGGCGAGACGAACACCTGCCCGCTGGAGGATTTACGGCGCCCGGTCGCAGGTGGCCGGGCGCCTGGGCTAATTGCCGCTGCTTGGCTGCGGCGTTGTTGCGTCACACCACAACAAAAACACAACAGTGACAGTTTGTGCGTGCGGCTTCATGCAAATGTGTCTCCAGGTGAGCTTCAGTTTGGCCCCCGGGGGGTCTGTTGGTTGCACAAGAGCCAATCAGGACTCGGCAGTAAAATATTCTTTATTTGTTCTGTTCATTAATGCAAAGGTAATCACGTTCATTTGTACGCACAATCTTTGCAGTTTTTGTTCGACTTTGTTGGCGTCTACAACACAGATCTGGCCCGCCACGTTATTTTAAGTGGCCCACAAAGGCCCGCAAATAATATGTGTCAATCAAGTTCTCCATTTGAACAGAAAAAAATGCAGGTACCGCATGACATTGCATACCTTTTAAACTTTAATATTATCCAATGTAGAAAAGAATAGAATAGAAAGTACTTTATTGATCCCTGGAGGAAATTCAGCACCACAGTTCGCTCACAATAGACAATAATAATAATAAATAATATAATATATATAATATATTATATATGAATAATATTAATATATTATACATATATTCTATGCATTATACAATAACATTATAATTATATTATATATATATTATTATTATTATTATTATTATTATTATTATTATATTATATATATTATATTATATATATATATATTTTTTTTATTGCATATATATATATTATATATATTATATATATATATATATATATATATATATATATATATATATATATATATATATATATATATATATATATATATATATATATATATATATATATATATATATATGTATGTGTGGGGAAAAAAATCACAAGACTATTTCATCTCTACAGGCCTGTTTCATGAGGGGGGGTACCCTCAATCATCAGGAGATTTTAATGGGAGCATTCACATACCATGGTTCAATTCAAAACCAGATGGAACAATCACAAGGCTTCTTTCAGGAACAAAAACCTGCGAAATACCACAGAACTCAGCAAACACATTTGGGACCTCAAAGACAATAATGTTGAATATTCAATAACATGGCAAATTCTTGCATCCAGCACACCTTACAATAGTGGTAATAAAAGATGCAACCTATGCTTGAAAGAGAAACTGTTTATTATTTACCGTCCAGACCTGTCATCCCTCAACAAGCGCAGCGAAATTGTAACAACATGCCGCCATAGACGGAAACACCTCCTAGGTAACACATGAGCCAATCACCACGCCCCTACGCCAGCCTGTACCCACCCACTCTGTGCCCTATATAAACCATGGTATGTGAATGCTCCCATTAAAATATCCTGATGATTGAGGGTACCCCCCCTCATGAAACAGTCCTGTAGAGATGAAATAGTCTTGTGATTTTTTTTCCCACACATACATATATATACATATATATATATATATATATATATATATATATATATATATATATATATATATATATATATATATATACAAACCCCATTTCCATATGAGTTGGGAAATTGTGTTAGATGTAAATATAAACGGAATACAATGATTTGCAAATCCTTTTCAACCCATATTCAGTTGGATGCACTACAAAGACAACATATTTGATGTTCAAACTCATAAACTTTATTTATTTTTTTGCTAATAATCATTAACTTGGAATTTCATGGCTGCAACACGTGCCAAAGTAGTTGGGAAAGGGCATGTTCACCAATGTGTTACTTGGCCTTTTCCTTTTAACAACACTCAGTAAACGTTTGGGAACTGAGGAGACACATTTTTGAAGCTTCTCAGGTGGAATTCTTTCCCATTCTTGCTTGATGTACAGCTTAAGTTGTTCAACAGTCCGGGGGTCTCCGTTGTGCTATTTTAGGCTTCATAATGCGCCAAACATTTTCAATGGTCTGGACTGGCAGGCCAGTCTAGTACCCGCAATCTTTTACAATGAAGCCACACTGTTGTAACACGTGGCTTAGCATTATCTTGCTGAAATAAGCAGGGGCGTCCATGGTAACGTTGCTTGGATGGCAACATATGTTGCTCCAAATTCTGTATGTACCTTTCAGCATTAATGGCGCCTTCACAGATGTGTAAGTTACCCATGTCTTGGGCACTAATACACCCCCATACCATCACACATGCTGGCTTTTACACTTTGCGCCTATAACAATCCGGATGGTTCTTTTCCTCTTTGGTCCGGAGGACACGACGTCCACAGTTTCCAAAAACAATTTGAAATGTGGACTCGTCAGACCGCAGAACACTTTTTCACTTTGTATCAGTCCATCTTAGTTGAGCTCAGGCCCAGCGAAGCCGACGGCGTTTCTGGGTGTTGTTGATAAACGGTTTTCGCCTTGCATAGGAGAGTTTTAACTTGCACTTACAGATGTAGCGACCAACTGTAGTTACTGACAGTGGGTTTCTGAAGTGTTCCTGAGCCCATGTGGTGATATCCTTTACACACTGATGTCGCTTGTTGATGCAGTACAGCCTGAGGGATGGAAGGTCACGGGCTTAGCTGCTTACGTGCAGTGATTTCTCCAGATTCTCTGAACCCCTTTGATGATATTACGGATCATAGATGGTGAAATCCCTAAATTCCTTGCAATAGCTGGTTGAGAAAGGTTTTTCTTAAACTGTTCAACAATTTGCTCACGCATTTGTTGACAAAGTGGTGACCCTCGCCCCATCCTTGTTTGTGAATGACTGAGCATTTCATGGAATCTACTTTTATACCCAATCATGGCACCCACCTGTTCCCAATTAGCCTGCACACCTGTGGGATGTTCCAAATAAGTGTTTGATGAGCATTCCTCAACTTTATCAGTATTTATTGCCACCTTTCCCAACTTCTTTGTCACGTGTTGCTGGCATCAAATTCTAAAGTTAATGATTATTTGCAAAAAAAAAAAAATGTTTATCAGTTTGAACATCAAATATGTTGTCTTTGTAGCATATTCAACAGAATATGGGTTGAAAAGAATTTGCAAATTATTTTATTCCGTTTATATTTACATCTAGCACATTTTCCCAACTCATATGGAAATGGGGTTTGTATATATATATATATATATATATATATATATACATATATATATATATATTATATATATATATATATATATATATATATATATATATATATATATATATATATATATATATATTATAATAACATTGCATTATACAATATAGCAAAAATATATTATCCTACTTTCCAAACATTTTATTTTGTTAAAATACTTACATTTCTGTTTGACTTTTTTTTTTATTTTAGAGCAAGTTATCCATCAAATTGCACACTGTAAAAATGACACTTTACTGTAAAATTTGCTGGGTTTTTTTTTTTACAGCATTTTACTGTAAATTGAAAAAAAACAATCTTTTTTTTAATGGGAAATTCTGTGTACTGAGGTGCCAGTTTTATTACTGTATGATCTACTGTTGTTATTTTTACTGTTAATGGTAAAACAGCATCACAGGGTTTTTTTTTTAACGGTTAAAAAATTAGCAGAATAAAATAAAGTTTTTCCATTTACCGTAATATGTTGCAAAAAAACAAATTCTGGTGATGGAGTTGCTAGTTTTTTTACTGTAAAAAAATACAGATTTTTTTTTACAGTGTACGTAAAAAAATATATATAATAATCAAATGCATAGGCAAATTTATACATCATTTGTTGTTACAAGTGGCCCTCTGAGGGCAGCCTTAACTACAATGTGGCCCTCAATGAAAACGAGTTTGACAACCCTGGTCTACAAGTTGGAAGCAATCATGTAAGCTGTGTTTGTTTGGAAATATCCTTTGCTTTATATTTATCATTTTATTATTATTTATTATTTTAAGACACGATATTACGGACCTTCGATCCCTCAGGCGGTACTGCGTCAAAAAGCGACATCGGTGTGTAAAGGATATCACCACATGGGCTCAGGACATACTTGCCAACCCTGCCGAATTTTCAGGGAGACTCCCGAAATTCAGCGCCTCTCCCGAAAACCTCCCAGGACAAATATTCTCCCGAAAATCTCCCGATTTTCAGCCGGAGCTGGAGGCCACGCCCCCTCCAGCTCCATGCGGACCTGAGTGAGGACAGCCTTTTTTTTATGACGGTAGGACAACAGGGTGACAAGAACTAAATCATCCAGACTAGAGATAAATTGTATTATTATGTTTATCTTACCTAAAAATAAATATATTAATTAATTTATTTAAAAAAAAACTAAATACATTTTTACTATATTTTGCTAAAAACATCAAAATTAATTGTATTTTTATTTTGTATTTTTTCATCCAGCCATAGAATTATACATTATCAACAACTTTAGCATTTTATTCATTACATTTTGAAGCTCTCAGAAGCCAAGTTATGTTATATTCCTTAAGATTTATTTATGCAAGTTTGAAGTATCAATTATCTAAACATATTTTCAGGATATATATATATATATATATATATATATATATATATATATATATATATCCTGAAAATATGGGTATAATATATATATATATATATATATATATATATATATATATATATATATATATATATATGTATATGTATGTGTGGGAAAAAATCACAAGACTACTTCATCTCTACAGGCCTGTTTCATGAGGGGTTCCCTCAATCATCAGGAGATTTTAATTTTAATTTTTTAATTTTTTTAATCTCCTGATGATTGAGGGAACCCCTCATGAAACAGGCCTGTAGAGATGAAGTAGTCTTGTGATTTTTTCCCACACATACATATATTGCGCTCTACTACGGTATCGAGCACTATTTTTTGGATAACCTTATTAAGACATATATATATGTATATATATATATATATATATATATGTATATGTATATGTATGAAATACTTGACTTGGTGAATTCTAGCTGTCAATATACAGCTCCCCTCTTAACCACGCCCCCGCCCACAACCACGCCCCAGTCCCACCCCCGACCACGCCCCCACCCCCACCCCCACCTCCCGAAATCGGAGGTCTCAAGGTTGGCAAGTATGGCTCAGGAACACTTCAGAAAACCACTGTCAGTAACTACAGTTGGTCGCTACATCTGTAAGTGTATCAACAACACCCGGAAATGCTTCTTGCTTCGCTGGGTCCGAGCTCATCTAAGATGGACTGATGCAAAGTGGAAAAGCGTTCTGTGGTCTGACGAGTCCACATTTCAAATTGTTTTTGGAAACTGTGGACTTTGTGTTCCCCGGAACAAGGAGGAAAATAACCATCACACAGTGTGAAAAGCCAGCATGTGTGATGGTATGGGGGTGTATTAGTGCCCAAGGCATGGGTAACTTACACATCTGTGAAGGCGCCATTAATGCTGAAAGGTACATACAGGTTTTGGAGCAACATATGTTGCCATCCAAGCAACGTTATCATGGACGCCCCTGCTTATTTCAGCAAGACGATGCCAAACCACGTGTTACAACAGCGTGGCTTCATAGTAAAATAATATTACTTTTTTTGTTCGGTTTGTACTTCATGAAGTTTTGCACTTATTGCTTTTTTTTGTGCGTTTTTTGTTTGTTTTCATTATATTTAGATGTATTTGTTTGGTTTGTATACTTATGAATCTGGGCTATCCATGAAGTAGGACTACTTACTATGTTGAAGGGGGCAGGAAATATAATATTTTCTTCATCCTGTTCCTTCTCAAGCATAGGTGTGTAAATATGTGTTTAGTTGCTCAAGTTTAAATGTCTATTGATCAAAACTGCACATCAATGAAGGAGATAAATACAAAAATGAATGAATATCAGCAAAAAAGCTTTTTTTTTGCTTGAAATGAGTCATTCGTGTTCATCAGAAGGAGGTTTGGATGAGTGCCTCTTCACGTTGAGCAGTGTGTGTGTGTGTGTGTGCGTGTGTGTGTGTGTGTGTGTGTGTGTGTGTGTGTGTGTGTGTGTGTGTGTGTGTGTGCAGGAGGGTTTAGGCTCGTCATCGGCGAGGCCGTCCAAGAAGCCCCGGGGGCAGCGCACTAAAAGAGATAATTATCTTTTATCTGCTATGTTGTGACGGGAGATTATGGTTGAAATTTACGATTGTTAAGGAGACAATGGAACGCCACGCGGCGGCGAGGCAAGGGGCTCCCCGACAAGTGAAGGAACTCCCACCGTGCCGCCGAGCTGCAGCCTTGAGGTCTTTCCCAAGCAAAGAGATAAAAACAGCAGCCTCTAAAAGCAGACGTAATCTGGTCTTCTTCTACTTGCTAAATTATCTTTAATCTGCTGTCATGTCACAGATTATCTTCAAATTGTTTGTCTTGTCGTCGTCTCTTTGGTTTGATCTCCAACAAGTGACTCATTAGTCAACATTTACGTATTCCTTTTCTGGAAGAATCGCTACAAACTTCTTAACTCGTGAGAAGCCGACACTTGAAAAGGGTTCTACACTTGGATTGATCAAGTGCCTAATTCAGGAGGGCTTCAGAGGTGTAACACCAAATGATGGGCCCCCATGCACAAGACCCCTGGCGGGCCCCCCCATCCCACACTAAACCCAAGGATTCCATCCCATACACCAGACCTGGGCATGTCTACATGCACAAATGAACACATTAATGTGGTTGAAACCAACTTTTTAAGACTTTTTTTTTCGGTTTTTGACTTTTTAAAGATAAGATTAATCTTCTGTAAACCATTGATAGTATAGCACCGCTAAAACAAAAAAGGGCCCCTAAAAGGCGCACCCCATAGTTTACAGAAGAAACCAGAGCTCATAAATTATCATGTAGAAAGTTGGAACGCAAATGGCGCGCGACCAAGCTTGAGGTTTTCCATCAAGCATGGAGTGATAGTTTAATATCGTATAAACGCATGCTTACCTTAGCTAAAGCTAAATATTACTCAAATCCCATCAGCCTCAACAAAAACGACCCTAAATTTTTGTTTAGTACAGTAGCATCGCTAACCCAACAAGGGACTCCTTCCAATAGCTCCACCCACTCGGCAGAAGACTTTATGAATTTCTTTAATAAGAAAATTGAACTAATTAGAAAGGAGATTAAAGACAACGCATCCCAGCTACAACTGGGTTCTATGAACACAGATACAACTGTATCTACGACGGATACTGCAATACAAAATAGTCTCTCTCTTTTTGATGAAATAACATTAGAGGAACTATTACGGCGTGTAAGTGGGATAAAACAAACAACATGTTTACTTGACCCACTTCCTGGGAAACTTATCAAGGAGCTTTTTGTATTATTAGGTCCATCAGTGCTAAATATTATAAACTTATCACTTTCCTCTGGCACTGTTCCCCTAGCATTCAAGAAAGCGGTTATTCATCTTCTGCTCAAAAGACCTAACCTCGATCCTGACCTCATGGTAAACTATCGACCGGTGTCCCGCCTTCCCTTTATTTCGAAAATCCTCGAAAAAATTGTTGCACAGCAGCTAAATGAACACTTAGTGTCTAACAATCTCTGTGAACCTTTTCAATCCGGTTTCAGGGCAAATCACTCTACGGAGACAGCCCTCGCAAAAATGACTAATGATCTACTGCTAACGATGGATTCTGATGCGTCATCTATGTTGCTGCTTCTTGATCTTAGCGCTGCTTTCGATACCGTCGATCATAATATTTTATTAGAGCGTATCAAAACACGTATTGGTATGTCAGACTTAGCTTTGTCGTGGTTTAACTCTTATCTTACTGACAGGATACAATGCGTCTCCCATAATAATGTGACCTCGGACTATGTTAAGGTAACGTGCGGAGTTCCTCAGGGTTCGGTTCTTGGCCCTGCAGTCTTTAGTATTTACATGCTGCCGCTAGGCGACATCATACGCAAATACGGTGTTAGCTTTCATTGTTATGCTGATGACACCCAACTCTACATGCCCCTAAAGCTGACCAACACGCCGGATTGTAGTCAGCTGGAGGCGTGTCTTAATGAAATTAACTTCTTGCAACTCAACGCCAAGAAAACGGAAATGCTGATTATCGGTCCTGCTAAACACCGACATTTATTTAATAATACCACCTTAACATTTGACAACCAAACAATTACACAAGGCGAATCAGTAAAGAATCTGGGTATTATCTTCGACCCAACTCTCTCGTTTGAATCACACATTAAGAGTGTTACTAAAACGGCCTTCTTTCATCTCCGTAATATCGCTAAAATTCGTTCTATTTTATCCACTAGCGACGCTGAGATCATTATTCATGCGTTCGTTACGTCTCGTCTCGACTACTGTAACGTATTATTTTGGGGTCTCCCTATGTCTAGCATTAAAAGACTACAATTGGTACAAAATGCGGCTGCTAGACTTTTGACAAGAACAAGAAAGTTTGATCATATTACGCCTATACTGGCTCACCTGCACTGGCTTCCTGTGCACTTAAGATGTGACTTTAAGGTTTTACTACTTACGTATAAAATACTACACGGTCTAGCTCCGTCCTATCTTGTCGATTGCATTGTACCATATGTCCCGGCAAGAAATCTGCGTTCAAAGAACTCCGGCTTATTAGTGATTCCCAGAGCCCAAAAAAAGTCTGCGGGCTATAGAGCGTTTTCTATTGGGGCTCCAGTACTATGGAATGCCCTCCCGGTAACAATTAGAGATGCTACCTCAGTAGAAGCATTTAAGTCCCATCTCAAAACTCATTTGTATACTCTAGCCTTTAAATAGCCCCCCTGTTAGACCAGTTGATCTGCCGTTTCTTTTCTTTTCTCCTCTGCTCCCCTATTCCTTGTGGAGGGGGGGGGGGCACAGGTCCGGTGGCCATGGATGAAGTGCTGGCTGTCCAGAGTCGGGACCCGGGGTGGACCGCTCGCCTGTGCATCGGCTGGGAACATCTCTGCGCTGCTGACCCGTCTCCGCTCGGGATGGTGTCCTGCTGGTCCCACTATGGACTGGACTCTTACTATTATGTTGGATCCACTATGGACTGGACTCTCACAATATTATGTCAGACCCACTCGACATCCATTGCTTTCGGTCTCCCCTAGAGGGGGGGGGTTACCCACATATGCGGTCCTCTCCAAGGTTTCTCATAGTCATTCACATCGACGTCCCACTGGGGTGAGTTTTTCCTTGCCCTTATGTGGGCTTTGTACCGAGGATGTCGTTGTGGCTTGTGCAGCCCTTTGAGACACTTGTGATTTAGGGCTATATAAATAAACATTGATTGATTGATTGATTGAAGATTAACGTAGCTCGAATATATTTCTAGCTAATTTGGTATTGCTTAAAAAAAAAAAGATTAAAAGTTTTAGTTTTTTCACAAAACAGTGCCAACAAATTTAATTCAAAGTGGTCAGAATATCCATCCATCCATCCTTCCATCCATCCATCCATCCATGGATGGATGGATGGATTAAAAATCAGTTCCCAGTGGCTTATTATATTTTTCGACGTTTTTTTCACATTTTTACCCATCACGCAATATCCCTAAAAAAAGCTTCAAAGTGCCTGATTTTAACCATCTTTATATACACCCGTCCATTTTCCTGTGACGTCACATAGTGATGCCAACACAAACAAACATGGCGGATAGAACAGCAAGCTATAGCGACATTAGCTCGGATTCAGACTCGGATTTCAGCGGCTTAAGCGATTCAACAGATTACGCATGTATTGAAACAGATGGTTGTAGTGTGGAGGCAGGTAGCGAAAACGAAATTGAAGAAGAAACTGAAGCTATTGAGCCATATCGGTTTGAACCGTATGCAAGCGAAACCGACGAAAACGACACGACAGCCAGCGACACGGGAGAAAGCGAGGACCAATTCGGCGATCGCCTTCTAACCAACGATTGGTATGTGTTTGTTTGGCATTAAAGGAAACTAACAACTATGAACTAGGTTTACAGCAGTGACGTGCAGTCACTAGAGGCAGGGGAGGCGGGGCCTCACCTGCCATCATGGAAAGAAAAAAAATGTAAAAAGAAAAAAATTAAATTAAATTGTTATATGTATCCAGTGATTATACTATAGAGTTATTTTCCATTTAACTTCACCAGTTTTAGATTATTTTTATTCAAAATCGCTGAATTTTCACATTTGCCGTTCAAATACTGAGAAGAGACGGTGCGGTGAACAGCAGCCAGTTGAGGCACGTCACTCAGTGCCTCAACATGGACGGACTCGGCTAACTGCTGGCCTGCTGTGCAGTGAGACCTTATTGCTATATGAATTATATTATACATTTCCATAGTTTAGTTAGCTGAGGTATATAATGTACAGTGTATTTTGTCAACAACTGTATGTGTGTAAAGTATTTCTTGTGCTGAGCGATCATAAAACTGCTGCGAAGACGCACTGGCTGAGGCTCGCGTAACCCCGCCTCCTGGTGCTGGTTACGGCACCTTCGCCGCAGACTGCACCCCCCGACGAGAGCGCCACACCAACCAAAGCCCACACCCAAACCCTCCACGTGCAAGACCGAATCCACCCAAAAAAAGTCACTTAACAAGAAGCCAAAAAGTGCAAAAACAACATTGCTCGCGCCGGAGGAGCCGTGAACGACTGCTGGGACACAGCATTAGGTACACCTGCAGACTGCAGCATGGATTTCATATTTCATTCATTCACAACTCCTCCAACACGAACACCACTGTTCCCGCACTTATAAGTAAAGGTAAGACCATAATAACGTTTTTTTTATTAAATGTGCTTTTTTGTGTGCTACAGTTTGTATGTGTAAAGTTAAAGTTAAGTTAAAGCAGGGACGTCACTAGCTTTTAAGGACAAGGGGGGCTTTGCCCCCAGGAGATGCACAGGATGCGAGCGAATGTTACGCACGAGCACAACACTTCACAAACGGCTAACAAAGACTTAGAAATGATTCATTGTTATTATTATTATTTTTTTTAAATGCACGGGACGAAATGAAATGCTCACCGGGACGATGGCTTTTAACCATATATTTTCTTTTTCTTTTTATGTATTTATTCATTTTACATTTTATATTAAATGTATTGGTTTTTCCTCCCTCTGAAAATCCTATTAAATGTTTAACAAGCCATCCTATAATAATAAAACAGCTATTAATGTAACAATGCAATAAAACAAATATATTTAATGATGTTCTTTTCATTATTTTAACAATAGGCCTATGTATATTACTTTATATAGATTCTACAAGAAACACAAAACTTAAAAAATAAATGATTTACAATTGCACACACAAGGTTTTGTGCAGTTTCACTCATTGTAAAGGAAGATAATGTGCTTCGTACACTTGCAGGACCGCAAGCAAGGTCGCAGAGAAAATGTGGGCTGGAATTTGAGTGATGTGGGCATTTTCTATATGAACAAGTGGAATGGATTGGATACCGACGCATGAAAGGGGCTCTCTACCTTACGCTACGAAGTGAGGGGAAACTGAGTGAATAATAACAGGTTATATGATTATTTATTTAAACTCATATTTGGGCCACTTTATAATGAATATGTCGGCATTTATTTGTAAAAAAAAACAAAAAAACCACCAAATTATTTAGGGGGGATTAAGAATATTTTAGGGGGGCTTTAGCCCCCCTAAAATAGGCCTAACAACGCCAATGAGTTAAAGTAGCAATGATTGTCACACACACACTAGGTGTGGTGAAATTTGTCCTCTGCATTTGACCCATCCCCTTGATCACCCCCTGGGATGTGAGGGGAGCAGTGGGCAGCAGCGGCGCCGCGCCCGGGAATAATTGTTGGTGATTTAACCCCCAATTCCAACCCTTGATGCTGAGTGCCAAGCAGGGAAGAATGCTGGTATGAGCTTTTAAACATAACCCGTTAACTGCTGCCAATCAAATGGTGAATAAGATACTCTTTAGGGTTCATATGTTTGTAAATTTGACTGTGATGAAGTCAGTGCCTCACCAGTCATGAACCTCACCGCACGTCAATGGTTTACAGCATATGAAATACATTGGGCAACAACATGCACTTTGAGAGTGCAGACAGCCCAATTTTCATCAATTAATATATTCTGTAGACATACCCTCATGTCAGCAGGCCAGGGAAGCTAGGGTCGATATTCTTCTCTTGATCATCTTCGGTAGCATAAGGGACGGTGTGAGCCAAGACATCCAGGGGGTTTAGCTCGCTCGTCTGCGGGAACAAACTGCCACCATTGCTTGCCGTGCTACCGAGGTCCTTTGTCCCTGAATTGCTCACACACTCCGGCAGATTCAATGGGGGTCTGGCGGCAGATTTCTTTGACTTTATGGTTGGAAATGCATCTGCTTTGAGTGTCGCAGGATATCCACACATTCTTGCCATCTCTGTCGTAGCATAGCTTTCGTCGGTAAAGTGTGCGGAACAAACGTCCAATTTCTTGCCACTTTGGCATCTTTGGGACACTGGTGCAACTTGAATCCGTCACTGGTGCAACTTGAATCCGTCCCTGTCCGACAACACACCGACGAGGCATGATGTCTCCAAGGTACGGAAAACAGTCGAAAAAACGGAAAATAACAGAGCTGATTTGACTCGGTGTTTGAGAAAATGGCGGATTGCTTCCCGATGTGACGTTACGTTGTGACGTCATCGCTCCGAGAGCGAATATTAGAAAGGCGTTTAATTCGCCAAAATTCACCCATTTAGAGTTCGGAAATCGGTTAAAAAAATATATGGTCTTTTTTCTGCAACATCAAGGTATATATTGACGCTTACATAGGTCTGGTGATAATGTTCCCCTTTAAAACTGATTTTGAAACAACCAACGTTGGATCCACGTTGTTGGTTGGGAAATCAGAACCCAACATTGAATAAACGTCGTCAAAACTATGTTGGTCGGGAAATTACAAAATTTCAATGGTCAAATCAACGTCACAACCCGACATTGAATAAACGTCATCAAAAAGCATGTTGTTTCAACGCTAGGTTTGTATTGGAGAATATTGTTTGGGAAATTACAAAATTTCAATTGTCAAATCAAAGTGACAACCCAACATTGATTTAACGTTGTCAAAACATGTTGTTTCAACGTATTTGTGTTGTAGAATATTGGTTGGGAAATGACCAAAATTCAATGGCCAAACCAACGTTATAACGTCGATTAAACGTTGTCTAAAAGCATGTTGTTTCAACGTTGTGTTTGTGTTGTAGAATATTGGTTGGGAAATAACCAAATTTCACAGGCCAAATCAACGCCAGAACCCAACATTGATTACAAGTCGTCTAAAAGCATGTTGTTTCAACGTTGTATTTGTGTTGTAGAATATTGGTTGGGAGAATGACCAAAATTCAATGGTCAAATAAACGTCACAACCTGACATTGAATAAACGTAGTCAAAAAGCATGTTGTTTTAACATTAGGTTTGTGTTGGAGAGTATTGTTTGGGAAATTACAAAATTTCAATTGTCAAATCAAAGTCACAACCCAACATTGATTAAGCGTTGTCAAAACATGTTGTTTCAACGTATTTGTGTTGTAGAATATTGGTTGGGAAATGAGCAAAATTCAATGGCCAAATCAACGTCACAACCTGACATTGATTAAACGTCTTCAAAAATAATGTTGTTTCAATGTTGTATTTGTGTTGTAAAATATTGGTTGGGAAAATGACAAAAATTCAATGATCAAACCAACGTAAGAACGTCAATTAAACGTCGTCTAAAAGCACGTTGTTTCTACGTTGTATTTGTGTTGTAGAATATTGGTTGGGAAATGACCAAATTTCATTAGTCAAATTAACGTCACAACCTGACATTGATTAAATGTTGTCAAAAAGCATGTTGTTTCAACGTATTTGTGTTGTAGAATATTGGTTGGGAAATGAGCAAAATTCAATGGCCAAATCAACGTCACAACCTGACATTGATTAAACGTCTTCAAAAATAATGTTGTTTCAACGTTGTATTTGTGTTGTAGAATATTGGTTGGGAAAATGACAAAAATTCAATGATCAAACCAACGTAAGAACGTCAATTAAACGTCGTCTAAAAGCACGTTGTTTCTACGTTGTATTTGTGTTGTAGAATATTGGTTGGGAAATGACCAAATTTCATTAGTCAAATTAACGTCACAACCTGACATTGATTAAATGTTGTCAAAAAGCATGTTGTTTCAACATATTTGTGTTGTAGAATATTGGTTGGGAAATGACAAAAATTCAATGGTCAAACCAACGTTAGAACGTTGATTAAACGTTGTCTAAAAGCATGTTGTTTCAACATTGTATTTGTGTTGTAGAAAATTGGTTGGGAAATAACCAAACTTAAATGATCAAATCAACGTCAGAACCCAACATTGATTAAACGTTGTCAAAAAGCATGTTGTTTCAACGTTGTATTTGTGTGGTAGAATATTGGTTGGGAAAATGACCAAAATTCAACGGTCAAATCAATGTCAGAACCCAACATTGATTAAACGTCGTCAAAAAGCATGTTTTTTCAACGTTGTATTTGTGTTGTAGAATATTGGTTGGGAAATGACAAAAATTCAATGGTCAAACCAACGTTAGAACGTTGATTAAACGTCGTCTAAAAGCACTATGTTTCAACGTTGTATTTGTGTTGTAGAATATTGGTTGGGAAAATGACCAAAATTCAACGGTCAAATCAATGTCGGAACCCAACATTGATTAAACGTTGTCAAAAAGTATGTTGTTTCGACGTTAGGTTTGTATTGGAGAATATTGTTTGGGAAATTACAAAATGTCGATTGTCAAATCAAAGTCACAACCCAACATTGATTTAACGTTGTCAAAACATGTTGTTTCAACGTATTTGTGTTGTAGAATATTGGTTGGGAAATGACCAAAATTCAATGGTCAAACCAACGTTATAACGTCGATTAAACGTTGTCTAAAAGCATGTTGTTTCAACGTTGTATTTGTGTTGTAGAATATTGGTTGGGAAATAACCAAATTTCACAGGCCAAATCAACGCCAGAACCCAACATTGATTACAAGTCGTCTAAAAGCATGTTGTTTCAACGTTGTATTTGTGTTGTAGAATATTGGTTGGGAGAATGACCAAAATTCAATGGTCAAATAAACGTCACAACCTGACATTGAATAAACGTAGTCAAAAAGCATGTTGTTTTAACATTAGGTTTGTGTTGGAGAGTATTGTTTGGGAAATTACAAAATTTCAATTGTCAAATCAAAGTCACAACCCAACATTGATTAAGCGTTGTCAAAATATGTTGTTTCAACGTATTTGTGTTGTAGAATATTGGTTGGGAAATGAGCAAAATTCAATGGCCAAATCAACGTCACAACCTGACATTGATTAAACGTCTTCAAAAATAATGTTGTTTCAATGTTGTATTTGTGTTGTAAAATATTGGTTGGGAAAATGACAAAAATTCAATGATCAAACCAACGTAAGAACGTCAATTAAACGTCGTCTAAAAGCACGTTGTTTCTACGTTGTATTTGTGTTGTAGAATATTGGTTGGGAAATGACCAAATTTTATTAGTCAAATTAACGTCACAACCTGACATTGATTAAATGTTGTCAAAAAGCATGTTGTTTCAACGTATTTGTGTTGTAGAATATTGGTTGGGAAATGACCAATTTCAATGGTCAAATCAACGTCACAACCCAACATTGATTAAAAGTCATCAAAAGCATGTTGTTTCAACGTTGTATTTGTGTTGTAGAATATTGGTTGGGAAAATGACCAAAATTCAACGGTCAAATCAATGTCGGAACCCAACATTGATTAAACGTTGTCAAAAAGTATGTTGTTTCGACGTTAGGTTTGTATTGGAGAATATTGTTTGGGAAATTACAAAATGTCGATTGTCAAATCAAAGTCACAACCCAACATTGATTTAACGTTGTCAAAACATGTTGTTTCAACGTATTTGTGTTGTAGAATATTGGTTGGGAAATGACCAAAATTCAATGGTCAAACCAACGTTATAACGTCGATTAAACGTTGTCTAAAAGCATGTTGTTTCAACGTTGTATTTGTGTTGTAGAATATTGGTTGGGAAATAACCAAATTTCACAGGCCAAATCAACGCCAGAACCCAACATTGATTACAAGTCGTCTAAAAGCATGTTGTTTCAACGTTGTATTTGTGTTGTAGAATATTGGTTGGGAGAATGACCAAAATTCAATGGTCAAATAAACGTCACAACCTGACATTGAATAAACATAGTCAAAAAGCATGTTGTTTTAACATTAGGTTTGTGTTGGAGAGTATTGTTTGGGAAATTACAAAATTTCAATTGTCAAATCAAAGTCACAACCCAACATTGATTAAGCGTTGTCAAAATATGTTGTTTCAACGTATTTGTGTTGTAGAATATTGGTTGGGAAATGAGCAAAATTCAATGGCCAAATCAACGTCACAACCTGACATTGATTAAACGTCTTCAAAAATAATGTTGTTTCAATGTTGTATTTGTGTTGTAAAATATTGGTTGGGAAAATGACAAAAATTCAATGATCAAACCAACGTAAGAACGTCAATTAAACGTCGTCTAAAAGCACGTTGTTTCTACGTTGTATTTGTGTTGTAGAATATTGGTTGGGAAATGACCAAATTTTATTAGTCAAATTAACGTCACAACCTGACATTGATTAAATGTTGTCAAAAAGCATGTTGTTTCAACGTATTTGTGTTGTAGAATATTGGTTGGGAAATGACCAATTTCAATGGTCAAATCAACGTCACAACCCAACATTGATTAAAAGTAATCATAAAGCATGTTGTTTCAATGTTGTATTTGTGTTGTAGAATATTGGTTGGGAAAATGACAAAAATTCAATGGTCAAGTCAACGTATGAACGTCAATTAAACGTCGTCTAAAAGCACGTTGTTTCTACGTTGTATTTGTGTTGTAGAATATTGGTTGGGAAATGACAAAAATTCAATGGTCAAGTCAACGTATGAACGTCAATTAAACGTCGTCTAAAAGCACGTTGTTTCTACGTTGTATTTGTGTTGTAGAATATTGGTTGGGAAATGACAAAAATTCAATGGTCAAACCAACGTTAGAACGTTGATTAAACGTTGTCTAAAAGCATGTTGTTTCAACGTTGTATTTGTGTTGTAGAATATTGGTTGGGAAATAACCAAACTTAAATGATCAAATCAACGTCAGAACCCAACATTGATTAAACGTTGTCAAAAAGCATGTTGTTTCAACGTTGTATTTGTGTGGTAGAATATTGGTTGGGAAAATGACCAAAATTCAACGGTCAAATCAATGTCAGAACCCAACATTGATTAAACGTCGTCAAAAAGCATGTTTTTTCAACGTTGTATTTGTGTTGTAGAATATTGGTTGGGAAATGACAAAAATTCAATGGTCAAACCAACGTTAGAACGTTGATTAAACGTCGTCTAAAAGCACGATGTTTCAACGTTGTATTTGTGTTGTAGAATATTGGTTGGGAAAATGACCAAAATTCAACGGTCAAATCAATGTCAGAACCCAACATTGATTAAACGTTGTCAAAAAGTATGTTGTTTCGACGTTAGGTTTGTATTGGAGAATATTGTTTGGGAAATTACAAAATGTCAATTGTCAAATCAAAGTCACAACCCAACATTGATTTAACGTTGTCAAAACATGTTGTTTCAACGTATTTGTGTTGTAGAATATTGGTTGGGAAATGACCAAAATTCAATGGTCAAGCCAACGTATGAACGTCAATTAAACGTCGTCTAAAAGCGCGTTGTTTCTACGTTGTATTTGTGTTGTAGAATATTGGTTGGGAAATAACCAAATTTAAATGATCAAATCAACGTCAGAACCCAACATTGATTAAACGTTGTCAAAAAGCATGTTGATTCAACGTTGTATTTGTGTTGCTCAACGTCAGGACCTCTTTCAACAACTTGTCAACGTTGTTTTCATGTGTTGTTCCTGCTGGGATATGATTATGATCAATAGACAGATGATGATATAATTAGTGCTAAAAAAAAAACCCAGTAACACCTTTGTTTCTAATTGTAATAAGTGTCCTTACCCACAGTTCTGGGTATTGAGATGCAAAAAGTGAATCCAGGACCTAACTTTCTCCTACGCTGCCACAGATAGATTTATTATATGTTTTCTTTCATCTGTCCTTGTTTCCAACGACCCATTTCAGATGTTTTAATCTCAATAGTCGCACAACCTGTCATTACACACTTAAATGGGATTATAAACGTTTCTTAGCTACAGAGTGTAAGGTAGATCACACCTGATAACGTAGGATCATCATCAGTGGATAACACATCATTATTATTATGATTATAATATTATTGGTGCTAAAAAAAACACTCTGTTTCAAACTTTAATCAGGTTCCTTGAACGCACCGCAGTTATGCGCAATGAGATGAATCTATTACACAACTTTCTCCTGTGCTGCCACAGATAGATGCATCAGATGTTTATCTTGCATATTTGTTTCTTTCAACACACTGGTCTGTGTGTGAATGCTTGAAGGTGAACTTTGACGACGTTGTGACGTCCGCGTCGAGTGAAGTGTTCCAAGAGTCAGGCGCAACTAAGCATTTGGTATTTTTGACAGGTTGTTGGTATAGTCTCAGACATTCCTAATGTGATTCAAGCAACCTTATTATTGAACTTTCACAGCTTTATCCACATTTGTGACATATTTTTGTATCATTTAAACACAGTGGCAAGCCGTGCATTTCCCACCTAGGCCTTCAGCGATGAGCGACTTCAATGATGACCTCTCCAAATACCATCATTGATGTCACCACATGACCATTGCTGGAGAAATACTATACAGGAACACATCTACTGTGCATTGAACTACATCAACAGTGTACAAAACGGGTTATTTTATTAAATGTGTTCCATTTTGTCCACTAGCGACGCTGAGATCATTATTCATGCGTTCGTTACGTCTCGTCTCCATTACTGTAACAAATTATTTTGGGGTCTCCCTATTTTGGGGTCTTCTTCTCACTAATATGTTAGATCCATTATGGACTGGACTCTCCCATTATTATGCTTAATCCACTATGGACTGGACTCTCACTATTATGTTAGATCCACTATGGACTGGACTCTCACTATTATGTTAGATCCACTATGGACTGGACTCTCACTATTATGTTAGATCCACTATGGACTGGACTCCCACACTATTATGTTAGATCCACTATGGACTGGACTCTCACTATTATATTAGATCGACTATGGACTGGACTCTCACACTATTATGTTAGATCCACTATGGACTGGACTTTCACACTATTATTTTAGATCCACTATGGACTGGACTCTCACTATTATGTTAGATCCACTATGGACTGGACTCTCCCTATTATGTTAGATCCACTATGGACTGGACTCTCACTATTATGTTAGATCCACTATGGACTGGACTTTCACTATTATGTTAGATCTATTGTGGACTGGACTCTCACACTATTATGTTAGATCCACTATGGACTGGACTCACACTATTATGTCAGATCCACTATGGACTGGACTCTCACACTATTATGTTAGATCCACTATGGACTGGACTCTCACACTATTATGTTAGATCCACTATGGACTGGACTCTCACTATTATGTTAGATCCACTATGGACTTGACTCTCACACTATTATGTTAGATCCACTATGGACTGGACTCACACTATTATGTTAGATCCACTATGGACTGGACTCTCACACTATTATGTTAGATCCACTATGGACTGGACTCTCACACTATTATGTTAGATCCACTATGGACTGGACTCTCACTATTATATTAGATCCACTATGGACTGGACTCTCACACTATTATGTTAGATCCACTATGGACTGGACTCTCACACTATTATGTTAGATCCACTATGGACTGGACTCTCACTATTATGTTAGATCCACTATGGACTGGACTCTCACACTATATTATGTTAGATCCACTATGGACTGGACTCTCACACTATTATGTTAGATCCACTATGGACTGGACTCTCACACTATTATGTTAGATCCACTATGGACTGGACTCACACTATTATGTTAGATCCACTATGGACTGGACTCTCACACTATTATGTTAGATCCACTATGGACTAGACTCTCACACTATTATGTTAGATCCACTATGGACTGGACTCTCATTATTATGTTAGATCCACTATGGACTGGACTTTCACAATACTATATCAGACCCACTCGACATCCATTGCAAGGTTTCTCATAGTCATTCACATCGACGTCCCACTGGGGTGAGTTTTTCCTTGCCCTTATGTGGGCTTTGTACCGAGGATGTCGTTGTGGCTTGTGCAGCCCTTTGAGACACTTGTGATTTAGGGCTATATAAATAAACATTGATTGATTGATTGATTGATTGATGGCACATTTAAAAATCAATAAACCCGCATCAGCAATTAAGAGATATCTTATGTGGTACTGTCAAAATTAAAATTGTAAAAAACATATTAAACGTGAAAAAATAAAGGAATGAAATATTTGAACTCACAATTTGAAGCACCCATTCGACGCCGTATAAGCCAGAGGTACCGCTCCTAGTCGCTTGATTGGAGTGGAAGTGGCGGGCGTTTCCACATTTCATCGCCGGGACAGCTGAGCGAGCTTTTGGGGTTGTCCGACATGGTCTCTCAAGATGTAGTTTCTCTTGAAATATCCTTCTTGAAAATGGCCTTGCAAATATATATCTGCCACCTGATCAACCTTTTGTTCTGTCATGATCTGTGGTCATGTTTTGTGTTAGTTTAAGACTCCATAGTTCCTGTTTTTGTGCACCCTTGTTTATTGTAGTTACCATGACGACCTATTAGTTTCACCTGCCTCATGTGTTGGGGACGCACCTGCTCTAATCAAGAGACTATTATTTAAGCCTGTCTTTGCCAGTTTGCGTCACGTTTATGCCAAGTAAGTTTTGTTCGTTCCATGCCATAGCCTATACTAAGTCCTAGCTTCACATGTTTTAGGCACGCTTGCCTTTTTTGTTGTATTTTGGTAGTTGGGTGATTTATGTTTAATAAATCAAATCCTACCTTTACGCCTTCGTCCGGAGCCGTCAGTTTGCATCCTGGGAGAAGAAACCTCGCAACAAGCTGCAACCCCAATCGTGACATGTTCTCCTTCTTTGTGGGTTAAAAAAGTAATTTCTCTGCTAGCCCGGTATGGCTACGGGGATTTTAGTAAATTGCAACTTGTGATTGGATACTCACTTTGGAGTGAGAATGTTATGATCCGCTGCCCGGATCATGTGCTGTTTGTTTTTTGGACTCCCTTAGTTCCTGTTTTTGTGAGTTTGTTTTCAGTTCCCGTGGGTGCTTATTGTTTCCACCTGTCTGATTGGTGTTCGGGACGCTCACCTGTTTCCCGAGCACTAATCGGAAGCACTATTCATTCCTGCCTTTGCCGGTCAGTCGGTCTGGCTTCCTAATTTGCGTTACGCAACAGTTGACGACAGTAGTTGATTCCTGTTTCCGTATATTAGCTTCCACACTAAGCTCCTTAGTTTTGCCTCCCGTGCTTCGAGCACACCTTTATTTTTCCCTGTATGATTTATCCCAATAAATAATTTCCTACCTGCACGCTGTGTCCGGAGTCCGTCTGCATTGATTGATTGATTGAGACTCTTATTAGTAGGTTGCACAGTACAGTACATATTCCGTACAATTGACCTTTAAATGGTAACACCCCAATAAGTTTTTCAACTAGTTTAAGTCGGGGTCCACGTTAATCAAGTCATGGTATAATGGCATCTTGGGAGAATGTCCCCCGCATCACCATGCGACCCGGTCGTCACAGACAAGTGAGTATCCAATCACAGTCTCGTTAACGTCAGACTACCTAGATAGGCTACTGTCAACAACTTGTGATCTGATTGGTGTCGGAGGCAGATATTTACATATATCCGAATTTAAGTGTTACTTCTTTTCATTTCATAATCATATTACAAAACAGCTAGTGTTTTTCTTCCAATTGTGGTCTTTTGGTTGTCTGCAAAACTGTGTGCTTAACCGCGAGTGAGGAATGTAGAAAGAGAGATAATGGGCATGTGTTTTGACTAGAGAGACTTAAGAGGGGAGAGGGTTTTGCTGGGAGGGCAGACCATCTTAGCGGCGCGATTGAATGTTCTATGCTGGACTGGTCTCAATGTATATATGCAAAGCTTTGCAAATATATTACAACATGCCTATTCTGTCTCTGGTGGTTTTTCTACTCAGCTTTAAGTGTCGTAAAGAGCTTGGGAGCGACTTGTGACTTGAATTCCCTGGGAGGAACAACTGGTCCAAAACGCAACATTGGCTATTGCAACTGTCTATCAACTGTATGTGTTCTCAAATTCATCCGCTAACGATCCCGGGTGTGGCTCTGCTGATCTGCAGAGCACCGCCGCGGCTCAAACCAGTGAGTATCCAATCACAGTCTCGTTAACGTCAGGCTACCTAGATAGGCTACTGTCAACAACTTGTGATCTGATTGGCTATCGCAACTGTCTATCAACTGTATGTGTTCTCAAATTCTTACGCTAACGGTCCCGGGTGTGGCTCTGCTGCTCTGCATAGCAACGCCGCGGCTCAAACCAGTGAGTATACAATCACAGGAGGCGTTCAAGGTGAGGCCAGCTCGAAGGCCTTACTGACAACAACTGGTGATCTGGTTGGCTATGGCAATTATCTATCAACTGTATGTGCCCGGTCAGACATTGTAGATTCTGAAGGCAGATTTTGGTACAGCATGGCAACATAAGCTCGCTGAATTCTGATTGGATACAAACTATAACCTAACAACAAAAGCACTGGAAGGAGCATAATATGACATGAAGAGAATATGAATACTTTTACATATTTAAGGAAAGTCAATTAAAAATGACTTGTATCTTGATCATGAGTTCTGGTTATGTTAGGCCAGCAGAGAAGGCTTTGCTGGTCCTGACGGCACACCACTAAAGCATCTTTGAACTTTACAAAAGCCCTGATCTACAACCCTCCGATTTACCCCACTTTGACGCCCCTGCCAGGATTTTACCCAAAATGTACTCCAAACCATTCAAGTTCTCAAAGGTAGTCAAGTAGTCAAATGAAACCTAGGGTTTTTCATCACTTTAGTCCTCTGACCCCACCTTTGACCTGACCCCTGTACCTGATGAAGATGGACCATTACAGAATGTCAGCCCCGCCCACAAATCTGTCGCCGCGTCCACCTGAGAGGCCGAGGCGCAGAAAAATGCTCGGCGTGGAAAGGAGCTTCGGATCAGGCAGAGTTCAGCCCCCGCCCGAGCCCGTCCACTCAGGACGGGGTCAGACGGAGGCCAGGGGGTCCCGACATGGGGCAAATCCCCCCCCCCCACCCCTCCTCAATCCCTCAGTACACACACACACACACCATTCCCATCCCGGCAGAGCTCGCCCCCCATGACCTGCTACCAAAACACGGCAGATCTGCTCATTGGTCACGCAGATCCCAAACAAATGACGGAGAATACCTGAGCAGGCTGGAGACCACATGGACCTTCTAGATTGTTTTCTAGGTACTAGAAGATCACAAACATATTCTCCGAGAGTGTATTCACGCTCTTTAGCGCCGCCCTAGTGGCTCCCCGGACCTCTTTCAGATATATTTTTTGTTTTAATATATTTTCTGTAGGATGACAAACCTTCCTAATTGTTAGAAATCCCACAGTTTATGTTAAACATGCTTCACTGATGAGAGGATTTGGCAAGCGCCGTTTTGCCCTACTCATTTCAGCGATACTTGAACTCACCGTAGTTTGTTTACATGTACAACTTTCTCCGACGCTGCCACAGAAAGACGTGTTTTATGCCACTCATTATTTGTCTCATTTTGTCCACCAAACGTTTTATGCTGTGCGTGAATGCACAAAGGTGAGCTTTGTTGATGTTATTGACTTGTTGGACTGCAAGCTAATTGATGCTAACATGTACATATTGCATCATTATGCATCGTTTGTAGCTATATTTGAGCTCATTTAATTTACTTTACTTATGTCCTCTGTATATTTAATTTATATTTGCATTATCTGTATGTAATATTGGCTACATTTCTGATAGTTGTTTGTGTGCCATGTTGTTCCAGACCACAGCAAATGCTACCCAGCTTGCAAAGATTGTAATAAATCCATTAGAAGAAGACAGCCTGCCGTTATCTTTAACTTGGACACACACATCTATACCTTTGGCCATTCTGAGACATTTCCAGGAGTTATCTCATCCTGTGAGAAGTCTACATTTTACTAATGATTTTCAATGTTATAAAAATGTGTAAAATCAAAATTAAAATACATTTCTGTCAACGAAGATTTGCGCCAGCCTTTGATAGTAGGCTACTATAGCTACTATAGACACTTGCATCATGTGTGTCTTCATTATAATACATATATAAGACTTTTAAAGTAATTTTGATAGTAGGCTAATATAGACACTTACACCATGTGTTGTCTTCATTATAACACTTATATAAGACTTTTAAAGTCATTTTGATAGTAGGTTAATATAGACACTTACATCATGTCTTGCCTTCATTATAACACTTATATAAGACTTTTAAAGTCATTTTGATCGTAGGCTAATATAGCTAATATAGACACTTACACCATGTGTTGCCTTCATAATAACACTTATATAAAACTTTTAAAGTCATTTTGATAGTAGGCTAATATAGCTAATATAGACACTTACATTATGTGTTGCCTTCATTATAAGACTTATTTAAGACTTTTAAAGTCATTTTGATAGTAGGCTAGTATAGACACTTACATCATGTGTTGTCTTCATTATAACACTTATATAAGGCTTTTAAAGTCATTTTGATAGTAGGCTAATATAGCTAATATAGACACTTACATCATGTGTTGCCTTCATTATAACACTTATATAAGACTTTTAAAGTCAATTTAATAGAAGGCTAATATAGACACTTACATGATGTGTTGTCTTCATTATAACACTTATATAAGACTTTTAAAGTTATTTTGATAGTAGGCTAATATAGACACTTACATCATGTGTTGCCTTCATTATAACATGTATATAAGACTTTTAAAGTTATTTTGATAGTAGGCTAGTATAGACACTTACATCATGTGTTGTCTTCATTATAACACTTATATAAGACCTTTGAAGTCATTTTGATAGTAGGCTAATATAGCTAATATAGACACTTACATCATCATGTGTTGCCTTCATTATAACACTTATATAAGACTTTTAAAGTCATTTTGATAGTAGGCTAATATAGCTAATATAGACACTTACATCATGTGTTGCCTTCATTATAACACTTATATAAGACTTTTAAAGTAATTTTTGATAGTAGGCTAATATAGACACTTACATCATGTGTTGTCTTCATTATAACACTTATATAAGACTTTTTAAGTCATTTTGATAGTAGGCTAATATAGACACTTACATCATGTGTTGTCTTCATTATAACACTTACATAAGACTTTGAATTTTTTGCGGCTCCAGACAATTTTTTATTTTTTATTTTTGATCCAATACATTTTGGGTTGCCGACCCCCGTGTTAGACCATTCATGGACTCGTGTTCCATCCTCCTTCCACAACACTTCAACCTGTTGACTTTTCTGATGTTTACTAAAATTTTGCTGATTGTGTAACATTTCCAGTCTTATCAAATCTTTGATTGAGCGACACGTCTTAGAAGAAGAAGAAGTTTAATAAATAGATTAATTTTGGTGTAGAAAACCATATGTGTGAATGTTTGTAGCATTCACACAATAATAGTAATACTTGGAGGATTCACACAATAACTTTGGGCATCCACACAAAAATAATATTAATTGGAGCATTCACACAATAATAATAGTAACTGGAGCATTCACACAATAATAATAGTAATTGGAGCATTCACACAATAATAATAATAATTGCAGTATTCACACAATTATAATAACAATTGGAACATTCACACAATAATAATAATAACTGGAACGTTCACACAATAATAATAACAATTTAAACATTCACAAAATAATAATAACGATTGGAACATTCACACAATAGTAATAATAATTGGAGCATTCACACAATAATAATAGTAATTGGAGCATCCACATAATAATAATAGTAATTGGAGCATTCACACAATAATAATAATAATAATTGGAACATTCACACAATAATAATAACAATTGGAACATTCACACAATAATAATAGTAATTGGAGCATTCACACAATAATAATAACAATTGGAACATTCACACAATAATAATAACAATTGGAACATTCACACAATAATAATAATAATAATAATTGGAACATTCACACAATAATAAGAAGAAGAAGAATTGGATCATTCACACAATAATAATAATAAGAATTGGAACATTCACACAATAATAATAACAATTGGAACATTCACACAATAATAATAATAATAATAATTAGAACATTCACACAATAATAATAAGAAGAATTGGATCATTCACACAATAATAATAATAATAATTGGAACATTCACACAATAATAATAATAATTGGAGCATCCACACAATAATAATAATAATAATTGGATCATTCACACAATAATACTAATACTAATAATAATTGGAACATTCACACAATAATAATAACAATAATTGGAACATTCACACAATAATAATAATAACAATTGGAACATGCACACAATAATACTAATACTAATAATAATTGGAACATTCACACAATAATAATAACAATAATTGGAACATTCACACAATAATAATAATAATAATTGGAACATTCACACAATAATAATAATAATAATAATAATAATAACAATTGGAACATTCACACAATGTCCCGTCATGTTTTGCGAGCGCCACAAAGGAGCCGACATCCCTCGTCATGGCAACCCCCCCCGACCCCACAAAGTCTGAGTGCGCCGACCCCCCGCGACCTCGCCACCGTTTGATTTGTGCCTGTTTACGTGCGCACTTCCTGTCAGCCTCCAAAGCTCTTCCTGCGGCTGACAAGGACGACTCGCCGCCACAGCGCCAACACGTCAACAAAGATGGAAGTCCCTTTATTTGTTCTTCAAGGTGGGCACCAAACAAAAAGGAAAAAGCAAAGCAGCCATATTTTTACACCAGTGATTATTATTATTATTATTATTATTATTATTCAATTTGTACAACCATTCAGTCTGCGTAACATAAAGAAATAATTCTACATCTTTGTTTCTTTCGTATTTTTGGTACTCTGATTTATACATACAAATAACAAATACAGGAACTTTGTTTCACAATGCATATAATCTGTGGGCGGGAAGAAAGTCTGTGTGTGTGTGTGTGTGTGTGTGTGTGTGTGTGTGTGTGTGTCTGTGTGTGTGTGTGTGTGTGTGTGTGTGTGTGTGTGTGTGTGTGTGTGTGTGTTCTGGTCATGCTTACTTAATGGGGACATGGCTCTGTTTACACAGTCACCTTTAGGGGACCTCTGACGGTATGGGGACAAAAGAGAAACCTTTTTAAATGACAGTCAGATCCATTCTGAAGATGCTTAAGTCATTTTGAAGCTTTGGCCCATAAAACATGTTTACTGCTTAGTTGTTTTTTTTTAAATGGTCCTCAGTAGTCACGAACAAATGTGTGTGAATTATGCCAAATGATTTAAATTTGGTCCCCATGAACAGGGGCGCCGCTAGGGATTTTGGGCCCCATGAAAAGAATCTTTACAGGGCCCCCAACACAGTGTCATTATTTTTTCTGTATTATAATTTCATCATCATTAGGGGCCTCTCTGAGCCCCCCTCCATCATGGGCCCCTAGAATCCGTGTCCTTTACCCCCCCTTTTCGGCGCCCCTGCCCATGAACCATATGAACTCTTTTTTCCCCAGGGTCCCCAGTAAGAATGACTTCATCAATCCAGAGATTTAAAGACGTGTATGAGCTAACTCATACTTGCCAACCCTCCCGGATTTTCCGGGAGACTCCCGAAATTCAGCGCCTCTCCCGAAAAACCTCCCGGGACAAATTTTCTCCCGAAAATCTCCCGAAATTCAGGCGGAGCTGGAGGCCACGCCCCCCTCCAGGTTTATTGTTAGGCAGTTTCATTAACGTCCTCCCAGCACGGCAACAACACACAACAACAGCAGTCACGTTTTCGTCTACCGTAAAGCAGTTTGTCTGCCGTAAACAGGACAATACTGCCATCTACTGTACATGCATATGTGACATTAACATCTAGGGCTTTTAGAGAGTGCAGTGCACAACTGCGCACACAACAAGGAGACGAAGCAGAATGCATCATCAGAGAGGGTGTTCAGCATGGTTAGAAAAATAGTGACAGAGAATAGAACAAGGATGGACAATTCAACCCTTAACTCAACAATGAGTAGATGAGTGTTATGTGTGTGTATATGTGTAAATAAATGAACACTGAAATTCAAGTATTTCTTATATATATATATATATATATATATATATATATATATATATATATATATATATATATAATAATAAAATAAAAAAAATAAAAAAATAAAAATATATATATAGCTAGAATTCACTGAAAGTCAAGTACCGTAATTTCCGGACTATAAGCCGCTACTTTTTCCCCTCGTTCTGGTCCCTGCGGCTTATACAACGGTGCGGCTTACGGTAACCAGGGGCGCACACTACCGAGGATGCGCGAGACTGAGGCAGACATCTGGCGCCAGGTAACGAGAGCAAAACAAAGAGTAAGAGAGCGTCAGCGACAGTTTGCGCGAACGAAGTGTTCATGCAAACACCCTCAATATGGAAAACAAACGGAGAAGTGCATATGATGCCGTGTTACAGGCGAGCACTTTGTATTACTTTGCACCGTTGTATTATTTGTACTCTGCACGAATGCTGTTCGCCATGTCAAAGATGTGAAAGTTTGATTGAATGATTGAAAGATTTATTGTTAATAAATGGGACGCTTTGCGTTCCCAAACAGTCATCTCTGTCCCGACAATCCCCTCCGTGGTAACAGGAACCCCTATATACTACGGTAATTACACATCAAAACGCCTGCGGCTTATAGTCGGGTGCGGCTTATATATGGAGCAATCGGTATTTTCCCCTAAATTTAGCTGGTGCGGCTTATAGTCAGGTGCGCCTTATAGTCCGGAAATTACGGTAGTCAAGTATTTCTTATACATATATGTATATATATATATATATATATATATATATATATGAAATACTTGACTTGGGGAATTCTAGCTGTAAATATACTCCTCCCCTCTTAACCACGCCCCCCGCCCCACCCCCGACCCCGCCCCCCGCCACCCCCACCTCCCGAAATCGGAAGTCTCAAGGTTGGCAAGTATGAGCTAACTGGCCAGTGGACATTTTACACACTTTTGACCTTTTTATGCCTCCACAAGCTGTAGAAAGGGAGGTCCCCACAAGTCCTGAACCAAAACTTGTTCCCCATTCGAAATGATAACCAGTATGTGTGTGTGTGTGTGTGTTTGTGTGTGTGTAGGCGTGCGCATCAACACAAACCAACAGGCCGAGACTTAAAGCACATCCAAAAAATAAAAATAAAGGCGAGCGAGACGCCGGCGTTATCGTTAGCATTACATCGAATCCAAGATGGCGGCGTGAGCCCCTCCCTCGTACCTTTCCTTTTTTTTTTCTTTTTTTTTTTTCTTCTTTCTCAAAGTCTTCATTAAACGTATTTCATACATTTTGTACAAAGGGGCGTGTCCTGTTACACAGGTGCAAGACGAGGGGGGGCGGGGCTTAGTCAAAGTCAGTTCCTGTGACCTTTTGATTTTTGTACACAAATGGGGGGGGGGGGCGGGGGCGAAGGGGGAGGAGTCGAAAGTCCCGCCGCTCCGTCCCGTCAGGGTCGGGGCTCCTCCACCCCCTGGAAGGGGCTTTATAAAAATAAGATCAACTGAAGATGGCGGCCTGCGGCGGGGAGGGTGAGGGGCGGGTCTAGCCCATGGCCGTGACCATACTGGAGGGGTGGTGGGGGGCGAAGTTCAGGCTGGAGGAGGGGTGCATGGGGGTGGGCGTGGTCAGCATGTGGCCCGAGTGCGAGAAGGGCGGGAAGGAGGACATGTGGCGGGAGAGGGCGGCGGGGCTGAAGGAGCTGCCCTTGTCCATCAGACTCTTGGAGAAGTCGTCCATGTTGTCCTGGGACTTTTTGCTCTTCTTGGACTTGCTGGACATCTTCCTGTTGCGGGTCTGGATGCCCTCCTTCTTCATGGTCAGAGGTCGGTTGATCTGCTCTCCAAAGGGACAGAAGAAAAGAGGGCAGGTTAGTATGTTGGCGTCCATTTTGTCTGGGCGCCGCCCGTGCCAGGAGGAGAGAGAGAGAGAGAGAGAGAGAGGACAATGCCAAGTCCTCCTCGACCGCGCCCGGACCCGGGGCCAAAGCGGCCCCCCGGCTGCCATGTCGCGGTTTAGGTTGAGCCCGGAACGAGAGCCGGATGATGGAATTCCGTGTGGGCAGGATTACGGGGCGAGGGGGGGAAGGGGGGAGGAGCTCCCTGATCTTTCGGAGCGTTTCTTCCCCAGGAAATGGGAACAGGGATTTCTTCCTCGCTCTGGCGCCGTCCGCCCCAGACGTTGGCGTTTTTTTTCGCTGACTCCGAAAAAAGCGGCGAGGCCTCGATGATTAGCGGACGCCCCCCGAGATCTGTAAGCCCCTCCGCCCCCACTCCCCCGCCAGACTCTGACAGACGCCGCGACTTCGGGCGGACGGACGGACGAGAGCGTCGAGC
>NC_084552.2:10052500-10217500 GCF_033978685.3 Nerophis lumbriciformis | reverse complement strand
ACAAGTGTCGTAGGATCGTTTCTATGGTAACAAGTGTCGTAAGATTGTGTCTATGGTAACAAGTGTTGTAAGATTGTGTCTATGGTAACAAGTGTCGTAGGATTGTGTCTATGGTGACAAGTGTTGTAAGATTGTGTCAATGGTGACAAGTGTCGTAAGATTGTGTCTATGGCAACAAATGTCGAAGGATCGTTTCCATGGTAACAAGTGTAGTAAGATTGTGTCTATGGTAACAAGTGTCGTAAGATTGTGTCTATGGTGACAAGTGTCGTAAGATTGTGTCTATGGTAACAAGTGTCGTAAGATTGTGTCAATGGTGACAAGTGTCGTAAGATTGTGTCTATGGCAACAAATGTCGAAGAATCGTTTCCATGGTAACAAGTGTGGTAAGATTGTGTCTATGGTAACAAATGTCGTAAGATTGTGTCTATGGTGACAAGTGTCGTAAGATTGTGTCAATGGTAACAAGTGTCGTAAGATTGTGTCTATGGTAACAAATGTCGAAAGATCATTTCCATGGAAACAAGTGTGGTAAGATTGTGTCTATGGTAACAAGTGTCGAAGGATCGTTTCCATGGTAACAAGTGTCGTAAGATTGTGTCTATGGTAACAAATGTCAAAGGATCGTTTCCATGGCAACAAGTGTCGTAAAATAGTGTCTATGGTAACAAGCGTCGTAAGATTGTGTCTATGGTAACAAGTGTCGTAAGATTGTGTCTATGGTAACAAGTGTCGTAAGATTGTGTCTGTGGTAACAAGTGTCGTACGATTGTGTCTATGGTAACAAGTGTCGAAGGATCGTTTCCATGGTAACAAGTGTCATAAGATTGTGTTTATGGTGACAAGTGTCGTAAGATTGTGTCTATGGTGACAAGTGTCGTAAGATTGTGTCTATGGTAACAAGTGTCGAAGGATCGTTTCCATGGTAACAAGTGTTGTAAGATTGTGTCTATGGTAACAAGTGTGGTAAGATTGTGTCTATGGTGACAAGTGTCGTAAGATTGTGTCTACGAGTGTCGAAGGATCGTTTCCATGGTAACAAGTGTCGTAAGATTGTGTCCATGGTAACAAGTGTCGTAAGATTGTGTCTATGGTGACAAATGTCGTAAGATTGTGTCTATGGTAAAAAGTGTCGTAAGATTGTGTCTATGGTAACAAGTGTCGTAAGATTGTGTCTATGGTAACAAGTGTCGTAAGATTGTGTCTATGGTAACAAGTGTCGTAAGATTGTGTCAATGGTGACAAGTGCCGTAAGATTGTGTCTATGGTAACAAGTGTCGTAAGATTGTGTCTATGGTAACAAGTGTCGAAGGATCGTTTCCATGGTAACAAGTGTCGTAAGATTGTGTTTACGGTAACAAGTGTCGTAAGATTGTGTCAATGGTGACAAGTGTCGTAAGATTGTGTCTATGGTAACAAG
Organism: Nerophis lumbriciformis; assembly: GCF_033978685.3. Taxonomy (NCBI): domain Eukaryota; kingdom Metazoa; phylum Chordata; class Actinopteri; order Syngnathiformes; family Syngnathidae; genus Nerophis; species Nerophis lumbriciformis. Next base: position 10,216,080 of record NC_084552.2, on the reverse strand, counting down.
TGTCGTAAGATTGTGTCTATGGTAACAAGTGTCGAAGGATCGTTTCCATGGTAACAAGTGTCGTAAGATTGTGTCTATGGTAACAAGTGTCATAGGATCGTGTCTATGGTGACAAGTGTCGTAAGATTGTGTCTATGGTAACAAATGTCGAAGGATCGTTTACATGGTAACAAGTGTGGTAAGATGGTGTCTATGGTAACAAGTGTCGTAAGATTGTGTCTATGGTAACAAGTGTCGTAAGATTGTGTCTATGATAACAAGTGTCGTAAGATTGTGTCAATGGTAACAAGTGTAGAAGGATCGTTTCCATGGTAACAAGTGTCGTAAGATTGTGTCTATGGTAACAAGTGTCGTAAGATTGTGTCTATGGCAACAAGTGTCGAAGGATCGTTTCCATGGTAACAAGTGTCGTAAGATTGTGTCTATGGTAACAAATGTCGAAGGATCGTTTCCATGGTAACAAGTGTGGTAAGATTGTGTCTATGGTAACAAATGTCGTAAGATTGTGTCTATGGTAACAAGTGTCGTAAGATTGTGTCTATGGTGACAAGTGTCGTAAGATTGTGTCTATGGCAACAAGTGTCGTAAGATTGTGTCTATGGTAACAAGTGTCGTAAGATTGTGTCTATGGTAACAAGTGTCGAAGGATCGTTTCCATGGTAACAAGTGTCATAAGATTGTGTTTATGGTGACAAGTGTCGTAAGATTGTGTCTATGGTGACAAGTGTCGTAAGATTGTGTCTATGGTAACAAGTGTCGAAGGATCGTTTCCATGGTAACAAGTGTTGTAAGATTGTGTCTATGGTAACAAGTGTCGTAAGATTGTGTCTATGGTAACAAGTGTCGAAGGATCGTTTCCATGGTAACAAGTGTGGTAAGATTGTGTCTATGGCAACAAGTGTCGTAAGATTGTGTCTATGGTAACAAGTGTCGTAAGATTGTGTCTATGGTGACAAGTGTCGTAAGATTGTGTCTATGGTGACAAGTGTCGTAAGATTGTGTCTATGGTAACAAGTGTCGTAAGATTGTGTCTATGGTAACAAGTGTCGTAAGATTGTGTCTATGGTAACAAGTGTCGTAAGATTGTGTCTATGGTGACAAGTGTCGTAAGATTGTGTCTATGGTGACAAGTGTTGTAAGATTGTGTCTATGGTAACAAGTGTCGTAAGATTGTGTCTATGGTAACAAGTGTCGAAGGATCGTTTCCATGGTAACAAGTGTGGTAAGATTGTGTCTATGGCAACAAGTGTCGTAAGATTGTGTCTATGGTAACAAGTGTCGTAAGATTGTGTCTATGGTAACAAGTGTCGAAGGATCGTTTCCATGGTAACAAGTGTCGTAAGATTGTGTCTATGGTAACAAATGTCGAAGGATCGTTTCCATGGTAACAAGTGTCGTAAAATAGTGTCTATGGTAACAAGCGTCGTAAGATTGTGTCTATGATAACAAGTGTCGTAAGATTGTGTCTATGGTAACAAGTGTCGAAGGATCGTTTCCATGGTAACAAGTGTCGTAAGATTGTGTCTATGGTAACAAGTGTCGTAAGATTGTGTCTATGGTAACAAGTGTCGTAAGATTGTGTCTATGGTGACAAGTGTCGTAAGATTGTGTCTATGGTAACAAGTGTCGTAAGATTGTGTCTATGGCAACAAGTGTCGTAAGATTGTGTCTATGGTAACAAGTGTCGTAAGATTGTGTCTATGGTGACAAGTGTCGTAAGATTGTGTCTATGGTAACAAGTGTCGAAGGATCGTTTCCATGGTAACAAGTGTGGTAAGATTGTGTCTATGGTAACAAGTGTCGTAAGATTGTGTCTATGGTAACAAGTGTCGTAAGATTGTGTCTATGGTGACAAGTGTCGTAAGATTGTGTCTATGGTAACAAGTGTCGTAAGATTGTGTCTATGGTAACAAGTGTCGAAGGATCGTTTCCATGGTAACAAGTGTCGTAAGATTGTGTCTATGGTAACAAATGTCGAAGGATCGTTTCCATGGTAACAAGTGTCGTAAAATAGTGTCTATGGTAACAAGCGTCGTAAGATTGTGTCTATGATAACAAGTGTCGTAAGATTGTGTCTATGGTAACAAGTGTCGAAGGATCGTTTCCATGGTAACAAGTGTCGTAAGATTGTGTCTATGGTAACAAGTGTCGTAAGATTGTGTCTATGGTAACAAGTGTCGTAAGATTGTGTCTGTGGTAACAAGTGTCGTACGATTGTGTCTATGGTGACAAGTGTTGTAAGATTGTGTCTATGGTAACAAGTGTCGAAGGATCGTTTCCATGGTAACAAGTGTCATAAGATTGTGTTTATGGTGACAAGTGTCGTAAGATTGTGTCTATGGTGACAAGTGTCGTAAGAGTGTGTCTATGGTAACAAGTGTCGAAGGATCGTTTCCATGGTAACAAGTGTTGTAAGATTGTGTCTATGGTAACAAGTGTCGTAAGATTGTGTCTATGGTAACAAGTGTCGAAGGATCGTTTCCATGGTAACAAGTGTGGTAAGATTGTGTCTATGGCAACAAGTGTCGTAAGATTGTGTCTATGGTAACAAGTGTCGTAAGATTGTGTCTATGGTGACAAGTGTCGTAAGATTGTGTCTATGGTAACAAGTGTCGTAAGATTGTGTCTATGGTGACAAGTGTCGTAAGATTGTGTCTATGGTGACAAGTGTCGTAAGATTGTGTCTATGGTAACAAGTGTGGTAAGATTGTGTCTATGGTAACAAATGTCGAAGGATCGTTTCCATGGTAACAAGGGTCGTAAGATTGTGTCCATGATGACAAGTGTCGCAGGATGGTTTCCATGGCGACCAGGTGGTGTTGCAGTGTGTTAACTTACATTGTGCAGCTTGAAGTAGAGGCCGCAGGCGTTGCACACGGGGTCGCCGTTGGCGTTCCGCCTCCACAGCGTGGTGGTGGTCGTCTGGCAGTTGGCGCACGACGTTCCAGCGCGGCGGGCCGCCGACTGCACACAGGAAACGGAGCGTCACACGGCGAGTACGCGGACACAAACAGGCGCCACATAGCACAGCCACTCAACACGTGTACAAGTGACGGTTACTTCACAGGAAATGACTGGAAGAGTGAAAATTAGCGGGGAAATTTTCCTGTGAATTTACAATTTGTTTTCTTTCCAGCGATACACACACGAGAGCAGGAGGGGAAGAGAGCGGCAGAGCTAAAAATAGCAGCAGGCAGAATAAACATTTCAGACATAAAAGAGCGAGCCATTAAATCTGATTAAAGCGTCCTCTCCAAATAAAGTCTCTGCAGCGCCACCTTGACAAGTCAGGTGCACGGATTTGGACGCGGGAAGGCGTTCCCTGGCTTTTTGGGGGAGGCTAATAAAGAGCTGGCTAATTAAAGCGAGAGGGGTGGGTTTTTTTTGGTTTTTTTTGCTTGGCTCCAGGCGGCTGCAGCCGAGCTTCCAGTGGAAGTGCTGATGGATTTTACTGCCTGGATGCTTGACATTGATGTTCTAATCTCTTTCAAAAAAAAATAAAAAAATCAATAGGCAGGTGAGCGTGAAGGGCACGCCGCCGTTGATTATCTTTCCAATTATAAACACCTCCACGCGTGCTCGGAATATTCCAGCAGATACTTTTATTCCAAGAAAAGAGAGTCCACTTTTAGCAGCTTTTAAGCGCTGTCGGGACTCCTATCTCACTTCCGGCAGCCTTTTCCTGGGAAGTCTGCCACCCTGACATTTTTTGTATTTTTTTTTTTGGGGGGGGTGGTGTTGCAGCTCTATAAGAGACTCACCCTCCCCTCACAACCTCCCCGTTTCTAACGAAGCCTCTAAATCAGGGGTGCCCATTACGTCGTTTTTTAATGCCAGCCAAATTAAAAAAAATAGACCTAAAAATTTGCAATCATCAATCTTCACCATGACATCACTAAGATTGACATTGTGAGATGATGCCGGCTATTAATTATTATTATTAAGAAAAAACGACCGACAGGAAGGCGAGAATAATAATAATAATAATAATATATTTTATTTGTAAAAAGCACATTGAGTAAACAACCTCAAAGTGCTACAGTGTATAAAAAAAATAAAAAAAATAAAAAGATAATAAAAAATAAATAAAAGTAAGAACTAGAACAGCCAAATACATACTTGCCAACCTTGAGACCTCCGATTTCGGGAGGTGGGGGGCGTGGTCAGGGGTAGGGCGGGGCGTGGTTGGGGGCGTGGTTAAGAGGGGAGGAGTATATTGACAGCTAGAATTCACCAAGTCAAGTATTTAATACATATATATATATATATATATATATATATATATATATATATATATATATATATATCTATATATATATATATATATATATATATATATATATATATATATATATATATATATATATATATATATATAGATGTATAGATGTATAGATATATATATATATATATATATATATATATATATATATATATATATATATATATATATACATCCTGAAAATATGCAAACAAAACTGTGTTTAGATAATTGATACTTCAAACTTGCATAAATAAATCTTAAGGAATATAACATAACTTGGCTTCTGAGAGCTTCAAAATGTAATGAATAAAATACTAAAGTTGTTGATAAACAATCAATTATTTTAATAACTAAATATGGTCATTTTAAATGAATTATTATGATAATTTAAAATTGATTATTTCAAATATGTTTATTTTAATGTATAATTCTATGGCCAGATGTAATAAGGAGTCAGAAAAAATACAAATAAAAATACAATTAATTTTGATGTTTTTAGCAAAATATAGTAAAAATGTATTTAGTATTTTTTTTTAAATTAATAAATATATTTATTTTTAGGTAAGATAAACATAATAATACAATTTGTCTCTAGTCTGGATGATTTAGTTCTTGTCACCCTGTTGTCCTCCCGTCATGAAAAAAGGCGGTCCTCACTCAGGTCCTCATGGAGCTGGAGGGGGCGTGGCCTCCAGCTCCAGCTGAAAATCGGGAGATTTTCGGGAGAATATTTGTCCCGGGAGGTTTTCGGGAGAGGCACTGAATTTCGGGAGTCTCCCGGAAAATTCGGGAGGGTTGGCAAGTATGGCCAAATAGCTAAAACTAGTATGCATATATCTAAAAAAAAAAGGCTTTTTAAAAAAAAGAAGGGTTTTTAAGCCTGTTTTAAAAGCATCCACGGTCTGTGGTGCCCTCAGGTGGTCAGGGAGAGCGTTCCACAGACTGGGAGCGGCGGAGCAGAAAGCCCGGTCTCCCATTGTTCGTAGAGAAACACTTTTTATGTCAACAGACTCTCGTCAAAACTAAAGACTGACCGCACAGTTCCTGTCTTCACAATAAAAGCCCTGCTACGTCCTGCCTGCGCTAACAAAATAAGAGTCTCAGAAAGCCGGCCCGCGCAAGGTAGCACGCTACGGGCGTTTGCCGCAAATGTGTTTCTTGTATAGTGTATAAAAATATGGAAGCTGGACAAATAAGATGGCAAAAACCGCAGGCATTAAGAAAATAGTCCTATAAATTTGCGATCATCAATCTGCACTAAGACGTCCTTTTTGTCACTTGATTGACATTCAGGGTCTTGTGAGCTCATTATTAAGAAAAAACGACCGACAGGAAGGAGAGAAACACTTTTTATAGCAACAGACTCCCGTCAAAACTCTATAAAGACTGACCACACAATTCCTGCCTTCACAATAAAAGCCCTGCTTCGTCCTGCCTGTATTAACAAAATAACCTACAGAGTTTGCCGCCAAAGTATTTTTTATGAAGTGTATAAAAAGGAGTATGGAAGCTGGACTAATAAGATGGCAAAAACCGGAGAGTGTCAGTCCATCGCCAGCCAGGCATTAAAAAAATTTGCGATCAGCAATCTTTACAAAGACTTATTTTTTGTCAATTGATTGACATTCACGGCACCCGAGGGTCTTGTGAGCTCATTATTAAGAAAAAACGACCGACAGGAAGGCGAGAAACGCTTTTAATTTCAACAGACTCTCCTCAAAACTAGAGACCAACCGCACGGTTCCTGTCTTCACAATAAAAGCCCTGCTTCGTCCTTCCTGTGTTAACAAAATAAGCTACGGAGTTTGCCGCCAAAGTATTTTTTATAAAGTATATAAAAAGGAGTATGGAAGCTGGACAAATAAGATGGCAAAAACCCTAGAGTGTGTCAGTTAGGGTATTAAAAAAATAAACCTAAAAACTTGCGATCATCAATCTTCACTCAGACGTCTTTTTTGTCACTTGATTGACATTCAGGGTCTTGTGAGCTCATTATTAAGAAAAAACGACCGACAGAAAGGCGAGAAACACTTTTTATTCCGACAGACTCCCGTCAAAACTCTATAAAGACTGACCGCACAGTCCCTGTCTTCACAATAAAAGCCCTGCCTTGTCCTGCCCGCGCTAACAAAATAAGAGTCACGGAAAGCCAGCGTACGCAATGTATTTCTTGTCAAATGTATAAAAAAGGAGTATGGAAGCTGGACAAATAAGATGGCAAAAACCCCTAAGGTGTGTCAGTTAGGGTATTAAAAAAATACACATAAAAATTAGCGATCATCAATCTTTACGAAGACTTATTTTTTGTCACTTGATTGATTTTCACGGCACCCTAGGGTCTTGTGAGCTCATTATTAAGAAAAAACGACCGACAGGAAGGCGAGAACCATTTTTTTCCCGACAGACTCCTGTCAAAACTCTATAAAGACCGATCGCACAGTCCCTGTCTTCACAATAAAAGCCCTGCTTCGTCCTTCCTGCGCTAACAAAATAAGCTACAGAGTTTGCCGCCAAAGTATTTTTTGTAAAGTGTATAAAAAGAAGTATGGAAGCTGGACAAATAAGACTCCATAAACCGGAGAGTGTCAGTCCATCCCCAGCCAGGCATTAAGAAAATAGTCCTAACAATTTGCGATCATCAATCTTCACTAAGACGTCCTTTTTGTCACTTGATTGACATTCACTGCACCCGCGGGTCTTGTGAGCTCATTATTAAGAAAAAACGACCGACAGGAAGGCGAGAAACATTTTTTATTTTGACAGACCCTTGTCAAAACTCTAAAGACTGACCGCATAGTCCATGTCTTCACAATAAAAGCCCTGCTGCGTCCTGCCCGCGCTAACAAAATAAGAGTCTCAGAAAGCCGGCGCACGCAATGTATTTCTTGTCAGTAAAAAGGAGTATGGAAGCTGGACAAATGAAATGGCAAAAACCCTGAGGTGTGCCAGTCAGGGTATTAAAAAAATAGTCATAAAAATTAGCGATCATCAATCTTTACTAAGACTTATTTCTTGTCACTTGATTGATTTTCACGGCACCCGCGGGTCTTGTGAGCTCATTATTAAGAAAAAACGACCGACAGGAAGGCGAGAAACATTTTTTATTTTGACAGACCCTTGTCAAAACTCTAAAGACTGACCGCATAGTCCATGTCTTCACAATAAAAGCCCTGCTGCGTCCTGCCCGCGCTAACAAAATAAGAGTCTCAGAAAGCCGGCGCACGCAATGTATTTCTTGTCAGTAAAAAGGAGTATGGAAGCTGGACAAATGAAATGGCAAAAACCCTGAGGTGTGCCAGTCAGGGTATTAAAAAAATAGTCATAAAAATTAGCGATCATCAATCTTTACTAAGACTTATTTCTTGTCACTTGATTGATTTCCACGGCACCCGAGGGTCTTGTGAGCTCATTATTAAGTAAAAACGACCGACAGGAAGGCGAGAAACACTTTTTATTTCGTCAAAACTCTATAAAGACCGATTGCACAGTTAATGTCTTCACAATAAAAGCCCTGCTTCGTCCTTCCTGCGCTAACAAAATAAGCTACAGAGTTTGCCGCCAAACTATTTTTTATAAAGTGTATAAAAAGGAGTATGGAAGCTGGACAAACAAGATGGCAAAAACCCTAGAGTGTGTCAGTCGACTGCCAGTTAGGACATAAAAAAAATAGACCTAAAAATTGGCGATCATTAATCTTCACTAAGATGTCTTTTTTGTCACTTTATTGACATTCGGGGTCTTGTGAGATCATTATTAAGAAAAAACGACCGACAGGAAGGCGAGAAACACTTTTTATTCCAACAGACTCCTGTCAAAACTCTATAGAGACCGATCGCACAGTCCCTGTCTTCACAATAAAAGCCCTGCTTCGTCCTTCCTGCGCTAACAAAATAAACTACAGAGTTTGCCGCCAAAGTATTTTTTGTAAAGTGTATAAAAAGGAGTATGGAAGCTGGACAAATAAGACTCCATAAACCGGAGAGTGTCAGTCCATCCCCAGCCAGGCATTAAGAAAATAGTCCTAACAATTTGCGATCATCAATCTTCACTAAGACGTTTTTTTTGTCACTTGATTGACATTCACTGCACCCGCGGGTCTTGTGAGCTCATTATTAAGAAAAAACGACCGACAGGAAGGCGAGAAACATTTTTTATTTTGACAGACCCTTGTCAAAACTCTAAAGACTGACCGCACAGTCCCTGTCTTCACAATAAAAGCCCTGCCTCGTCCTGCCCGCGCTAACAAAATAAGAGTCACGGAAAGCCGGCGCACGCAATGTATTTCTTGTCAAGTGTATAAAAAAGGAGTATGGAAGCTGGACAAATAAGATGGCAAAAACTCTAAGGTGTGCCAGTTAGGGTATTAAAAAAATAGTCATAAAAATTAGCGATCATCAATCTTTACTAAGACGTCTTTTTTGTCACTTGATTGACATTCAGGGTCCTGTGAGCTCATTATTAAGAAAAAACGACCGACAGGAAGGCGAGAAACACTTTTTATTTTTTTTTATTTTTTTTTTTCCAACAGACTCTCATCAAAACTCTATAAAGACTGACCGCACGGTCCCTGTCTTCACAAAAAAAGCCCTGCTTCGTCCTGCCCGTGCTAACAAAATAAGAGTCTCAGAAAGCCGGCGCTTGCAAACTAGCACACTACGGCGTTTGCCACCAAAGTATTTTTTATAAAGTGTATAAAAAGGAGAATGGAAGCTGGACAAATAAGATGGCAAAAACCTTAAGTTGTGCCTGTTAGGGTATTAAAAAAATAGTCATAAAAATTAGCGATCATCAATCTTTACTAAGACTTATTTCTTGTCACTTGATTGATTTTCACGGCACCCGAGGGTCTTGTGAGCTCATTATTAAGAAAAAACGACCGACTGGAAGGCGAGAAACACTTTTTATTTCGTCAAAACTCTATAAAGACCGATCGCACAGTTAATGTCTTCACAATAAAAGCCCTGCTTCGTCCTTCCTGCGCTAACAAAATAAGCTACAGAGTTTGCCGCCAAAGTATTTTTTATAAAGTGTATAGAAAGGAGTATGGAAGCTGGACAAATAAGATGGTAAAAACCCTAAGGTGTGTCAGTTAGGGTATTAAAAAAATTGACATAAAAATTAGCAATCATCAATCTTTACTAAGACTTATTTCTTGTCCCTTGATTGATTTTCACGGCACCCGAGGGTTTTGTGAGCTCATTATTAAGAAAAAACGACCGACAGGAAGGCGAGAAAAACGTTTTATTTCGTCAAAACTCTATAAAGACCGACCGCACAGTTAATGTCTTCACAATAAAAGCCCTGCTTCGTCCTTCCTGCGCTAACAAAATAAGATACAGAGTTTGCCGCCGAAGTATTTCTTGTAAAGTGTATAAAAAGGAGTATGGAAGCTGGACAAATAAGATGGCAAAAACCCTAAGTTGTGCCAGTTAGGGTATTAAAAAAATAGTCATAAAAATTAGCGATCATCAATCTTTACTAAGACTTATTTCTTGTCACTTGATTGATTTTCACGGCACCCGAGGGTCTTGTGAGCTCATTATTAAGAAAAAACGACCGACAGGAAGGCGAGAACCTTTTTTTTTGTTGACAGACTCCCGTCAAAACTCTATAAAGACCGACCGCACAGTTAATGTCTTCACAATAAAAGCCCTGCTTTGTTCTTCCTGTGCTAACAAAATAAGCTACGGAGTTTTCCGCCAATGTGTTTTTTATAAAGTGTATAAAAAGGAGTATGGAAGCTGGACAAATAAGACTCCATAAACCATCCCCAGCCAGGCATTAAGAAAATAGTCCTAAAAATTTGTGATCATCAATCTTCACTAAGACGTCCTTTTTGTCACTTGATTGACATTCAGGGTCTTGTGAGCTCACTATTAAGAAAAAAACGACCGACAGGAAGGCGAGAAACACTTTTTATTCCATCAGACTCTCGTCAAAACTCTATAAAGGCCGATCGAACAGTTAATGTCTTCACAATAAAAGCCCTGCTTCGTCCTAACTGCGCTAACAAAATAAGAAACTTTTAAAACTAGCGTTTGCCGCCAATGTGTTTCATGTCAAGTGCATAAAAAAAGGAGTATGGAAGCTGGACAAAACAAAAAGCTACCACTTTCATGTGGTATTGGACAGAAAGGAGGACTTTTTTTTTGGAAAAAGTGGAAGTTATCATCAACTACTGTGACGTTGATTTAACCATTGAAATTTGGTCATTTCCCAACACAAATACAACGTTGAAACAACATACTTTTTGACGTTTAGTCAATGTTGGGTTCTGACGTTGATTTACCATTGAATTTTGGTTATTTCCTAACGTAAATACAACATTGAAACAACATAGTTTTTGACGTCGTTTAATCAATGTTGGGTTCTGACGTTGATTTACCATTGAAATTTGGTCATTTCCCATCCAATATTCTACAACACAAATACAACGTTGAAACAAAGACCGGCCGCACAGTCCCGGTCTTCACAATAAAAGCCCTGCTTCGTCCTGCCTTCGCTAACAAAATAAGAGCCGACGCACGCAGTGTATTTCTTGTCAAGTGTATAAAAAAGGAGTATGGAAGCTGGACAAATAAGATGGCAAAAACTCTAAGGTGTGCCAGTTAGGGTATTAAAAAAATAGTCATAAAAATTAGCGATCATCAATCTTTACTAAGACTTATTTTTTGTCACTTGATTGATTTTCACGACACCCAAAGGTCTTGTGAGATCATTATTAAGAAAAAACGACCGACAGGAAGGCGAGAAACACTTTTTATTTCGTCAAAACTCTATAAAGACCGACCGCACAGTTCCTGCCTTCACAATAAAAGCCCTGCTTCGTCCTTCCTGCGCTAACAAAATAAGCTACAGAGTTTGCCGCCAATGTATTTTTTATAAAGTGAATAAAAAGGAGTATGGAAGCTGGACAAATAAGATGACAAAAACCCTAGAGTGAGTCAGTCGACTGCCAGATAGGACATAAAAAAAATAGACCTAAAAATTTGCGATCATTAATCTTCACTAAGACATCCTTTTTGTCACTTGATTGACATTCAGGGTCTTGTGAGCTCATTATTAATAAAAAACGACCGACAGGGAGGTGAGAACCATTTTTTTCCGACAGACTCCCGTCAAAACTCTATAAAGACCGATCGCACAGTCCCTGCCTTCACAATAAAAGCCCTGCTTCGTCCTTCCTGCGCTAACAAAATAAGCTACAGAGTTTGCCGCCAAAGTATTTTTTTGTAAAGTGTATAAAAAGGAGTATGGAAGCTGGACAAATAAGACTCCATAAACCATCCCCAGCCAGGCATTAAGAAAATAGTCCTAAAAATGTGCGATCATCAATCTTCACTAAGACGTCTTTTTCGTCACTTGATTGACATTCACTGCACCCGAGGGTCTTGTGTTAATATTAAGAAAAAACGACCGACGGGAAGGCGGGAAACAATTTTCATTTCGACAGACTCCCGTCAAAACTCTACAAAGACCGACCGCACAGTTCTTGTCTTCACAATAAAAGCCCTGCTCCGTCCTGCCCGCGCTAACAAAATAAGAGTCTCAGAAAGTATTATGTATTTCAAGTGAATAAAAAATGAGTACGGAAGCTGGACAAACAAAAAGCTACCATTTTCATGTGGTATTGGACAGAAAAGAGGACTTTTTTTTTTTTGAAAGTGGAGGTTATCATCACTAACTGTCTGATTCCAATCAATGCAAGTCATCACAATCATACCAACTTATATTCTTGGAAGGAATGTTAAACATGCTTGTATTATCATTAAACACATTTAACTTGTTGTTTTGTCAATAAATGGTATTAAATGATATATATATGAATGAGGTAGATCCCTTACAGAGACAGTGTGGGCACCCCTGGACTAAGTAAAGGATCTGACTGCACAGACTATAGACAAGTAGTAATAAAAGTCATAAACAGTGCAGTTTCTGTCATAGTATCTGAAAGCAGAGACCTGCACTTGTCGAGTCAATTTCCTGCAGCTAATAGGCCTACTTCTTCCTGGAGAGGGAAACACAGAGAGAGAGACGCACATGTCATCAAGAGACAAGCGTGGCGCGTTCACGTACCAGCCGCCGCTTGGGCTTGATGAGGGGCCGGTTCTGGCCGTTCATCTTGTGGTACAGTCCGCAGGCGTTACACAGATAGTGGCCCGTACCGTCCCGCCGCCACAGCGGGGTCGACGTGGCCCCGCAGTTCACGCACTCCCTGCCCTCTGCGGGGTGGGTGGGGGGGGAAGGGGGGTGAGGGGGGGCGCGCATGCACAGAACACACAAGGAAGAAGCCAAATAAATAAATAAAAATAAAAAAAACACAGACTTCTATAAATATTATTTTATGTGTAATAAAACATGCAGGAACAGCAGTATAACACATGCATGGTTTAATCATTATAAGGTCCTTTTTTCAGCAGAAATGTATTTTTATTTTTATTTAAGAGGCGTTCACGTGTTTTTTTTGTTTTTTGTTTTTTTTGTATGTGCGCTCCTTTACGCACACACGCACGTTTGTATTAATTGTGTTTAAATGGCACATCATCCTCCTATTAAAATGGAAATAATCATCCAGATGAGATCTAATCCTCACCATGAACGGGAATGAGCAGCAGATATTAATCTGCTCATAAAAAAAAAACCTTGAAGGTGATTATGATTTAAAGAAAAAAAAGAAAGAAGAAGAAGCTAACTGAATGTCTTCACGGACTAAACAAAAGCAGAAGAGGCGCGCACTGGTGTGACAGTAATGAGATTATTGCTCATATATATACACGCCCTTTTGCAGCTTTGACATATTTATTATATAATGTCGTGCAATATTGTGCTATCTTTAATAAAACGCAATTTAATATAGTGCAATAATGTGCTATTGTTTTTAATAAAATGCTATATAATATAGTGCTATAATGTACTATGTTATTAAAATGCAATATAACAGTGCAATAATAGGCTATTTTTTCATAAAATGCAATATAATATAGTGCAATAATGTGCTTTTTAATAAAACGCAATATAATATAGTTCAATAATGTGCTATTTTTTAATAAAATGCAATATAATATAGTGTAATAATGTGCTTTTTTTATTAAAATGCAATATAATATAGTGCAATAATGTGCTATTTTTTAATAAAATGCAATATAATATAGTGCAATAATATGTTATTTTTTATAAAATGCACTCTACTGCAATAATGTGCTATTTTTAATCAAATGTAATATAATATCGCGCAATATTGTGCTATTTTTAATCAAATGCTATATAATATAGTGTAATAATGTGCTATTTTTTAATAAAATGCTATACAATACAGTACAATAATGTGCTATGTTTAATAAAATGCACTCTAGTGCAATAATGTGATATTTTTAATCAAATGCAATATTGTGCTATTTTTAATAAAATGCAATATAATATCGTCCAATATTGTGCTATTTATAATAAAATGCTATACAATATAGTGCCATAATGTGCCATTTTTTAATACAATGCAATATAATTTAGTGCAATAATGTGCTATTTTTAATAAAATGCACTATCGAGCAATAATGTGTTATTTTTAATAAAATGCAATATGATATCGTCCAATATTGTGCTATTTTTAATCAAATGCAATATAATACAGTGCAATAATGTGCTATTTTTAATACAATGCAATATAATCTAGAGCAATAATGTGCTATTTTTAATAAAATGCACTATAGTGCAAAAATGTGCTATTTTTAATCAAATGCAATATAATATCGTCCAATATTGTGCCATTTTTAATCAAATGCAATATAATATAGTGCAATAATGTGCTATTTTTAATCAAATGCAATAGTGCAATAATCTGCTTTTTTTATACAATGCCATGTATTATTACAATGGCATTTTGAATATTAATAAACATTGTTAGGTGAAATGTGAGGTGTATTAAAAAGCAGAAATGGAGTAAAGCGCACGCCTACCTGAACAGGACCTTGTTTTTGGTCTTGTTTTGGAACCATAACTAGAAGAGGACCCACCTATCAGGCTACTTGGTGGGAAGAGGCCTGGCCCGTAATCGGGGACATATTGTGGGTATGTGGCGATGGGGTGGTGGGCCGAGGACGAGCCGGGCCCCATGGCCGCCATGCTCCTGCTGTGAGCGGACTCCAGCTTCATGCTCTCGGCCAGGGTCACCTGGTACTTGATGCAGTCCTTGTCCTCCTGCCGCCCCCCGGGGCCGCCCGCGCCCGGCGCGGAGAGGCCCGGGTCCGGGGACACGTCTTTGGGCGGGGTCGGGGGGAAGGTGAAGAGATGCGGGCTGGAGTGTCCGGTGGACGACGACGACGCCGGCGGGTAGACGGACAGGCCGGCGGGGGAGCCGTGGTGCAGCGGGTTCTTGGGGAAGGGGCTCAGGTTCCACGGGGACGCGCTGTGGTGCGGGGAGATGCCCTTGCTGCCCTCCAGCCAGGGCAGGGAGCCGTGGAGCAGGGAGGGCCGGCACACCTGGCTACCTGCGGACACAGCCGGGCTTTTATTTTGAAACTCTTACATATTTACATCCAAAAAATGAAAAAAAATGGCCATTTAAAAAACAAATTAAAATCGAACAAATATGGATTATAAAATAATTGACTTACAGTCGGGCTTTTATTTTGACACTCTTACATATTTCCATCAAAAAATGAAAAAAAAAAGGCCTTTTTTTAAATGAAAATCGAACAAATATGGATTATAAAATAATTGACTTACAGCCGGGCTTTTATTTAGAAACTTTTACATATTTACATCAAAAAAATGAAAAAGAATGCCTTTTTTTTAAATGTAAATTGAACAAATATGGATTATAAAATAATTGACTCTTTTATTTTTGAAACTCTTACATATTTACATATAAAAAAATGAAAAACATGGCCTTTTATTTTGAAACTCTTACATATTTACATCAAAAATATTTTTTAAAAATTGCCTTTTTTTAAATGAAAATCGAACAAGTATGGATTATAAAATAATTGACTTACAGCCGGGCTTTTATTTTGAAACTCTTACATATTTACATAAAAAAAAATGAAAAAAAATTGCCTTTTTTTTTTTTTAAATGAAAATTGAACAAATATGGATTATAAAATAATTGACTCTTTTATTTTTGAAACTCTTACATATTTACATATAAAAAATGAAAAAGATGGCCTTTTATTTTGAAACTCTTACATATTTCCATCAAAAAATGGAAGGAAAAAAATGCCTTTTTTAAAATGAAAATCGAACAAATATGGATTATAAAATAATTGACTTACAGCCGGGCTTTTATTTTGAAACTCTTATATATTTACATCAAAAAAATGAAAAAAAATTGCCTTTTTTTTTTTTTTTTTTTTTTTTTATTAAAATTGAACAAACATGGATCATAACATAATTGACTTACAGCCGGGCTTTTATTTTTGAAACTCTTACATATTTACATATAAAAAATGAAAAAGATGGCCTTTTATTTTGAAACTCTTACATATTTACATCAAAAATATTTTTTTAAAATTGCCTTTTTTTAAATGAAAATCGAACAAATATGGATTATAAAATAATTGACTTACAGCCGGGCTTTTATTTTGAAACTCTTACATATTTACATCAAAAAAAAGAAAAAAAAATGCCTTTTTTAATGAAAATCGAACAAATATGGAATATAAAATGACTTACTATGCGGAGGGGGGGGATACCGCTGCACGGCCCGCACGGAGTTGCCGTAGTACGGCGAGACGTGGTTGCCCTGCCCGTCGATATTAAAGAGTACATCCACATCCTCCGCCAGCGGGTACTGCGTGGGGTCCCACGAGTGGCCCAGGCCCGGGTGATGAGAGCCGGGATGCTGCTCGTTCAGCACCGCCGGGTGCGGGCTCATCCAGCGCGGCTGGTCCGCGCTTACTTCCATTCTCAGCTCTTCCACGTTCATGCGGGGAAGGAAAAGAAAGGAAACGGACCGGACGTCACAAATCCCTTTTCTTTGTCTCGCAGGTTAAAATCCAACAAGTCACCGCGCTGACACACGCACACGCGTGACACCGAACACACACACACACACACACACGCGTGCACCCGCGACGCGTTAGGCGTTAGTCGCGGCCCGGTTCGACGGACGTCTGCCGGAACACGCAGCCCGCCTGACAGGGGGAGGAGGAGGGAAGAGTAGGTCCAACATGGAGGGCAGGAAGAAGAAGAAGAAGAAGATCTCAACTCCGCGGGAAAAGTCGTTCTTGTTTGGGGCTGGAGGACGTGAGAGGGGGGGCGTGGGGGGTGTGGAGGGGGCAGTCAACAGGTTAGCTCTCTCTCTCTCTCTCTCTCTCTCTTCTCTCTAATTTCCCTCTCTCTCCCCTCACACTGAAGGCATTCTTTCAGGATGGCGCCGGGCGGCTCAATGAGAGCAGACAGCTGTGGCGCGACGCAACTTAAAGGAGGGGTCCTGGGTGGGTGTCATCTCGGCCCAATAGGGCGGGGGGCGGGGCCTGTCCTAATTGAACACCCGCGGGACATGTCTCCTATATGCTGTTTATAAACATTTTATTATATAGTGCAGTCAATGGCAGGTTGGAAGTAAGCGGGGGTGGGGTAAGTGCGCATGCGCGGGTGATAGTGTAATAGATTACACTTAAATCATCAACAAATCGCTTTGTGTGTGTGTGTGTGTGTGTGTGTGTGTGTGTGTGTGTGTGTGTGTGTGTGTGTGTGTGTGTGTGTGTGTGTGTGTGGAGGGGGGCGTGTTTCGCGGCGTTGAGTCCCGCTGCACCACTGCGTCCTCTCGCGGTCACATGACTCCTAAACGCCATACACGCGCGCCGCCGGGATATATATCAGGTTAAACGGGCGCGGGGGCGCGCGCGCACACACATCATTTATTGAAAGTGTAAGAAGAAGATAGCCATGTTTGCTCACACATCAGCTTTACTTACTGCTTTGTGTCTGACACGTGGATGTCACATTCGCTGCTTTTTATTTAGTAAATGTATGTTTTTGCATTTTATAGCTGCTTTTTATTTGATGAATCAATGTTTTGTCATCTTATAGCTTAAAATATACTGCTTTTTATTTGATAAATGTATGTTTTAGAATTTTATAGCTGCTTTTTATTTAATAAATCAATGTTTTATGATTTTATAGATGCTTTTTATTTGATAAATCTATGTTTTGTCATCTTATAGCTTAACATATACTGCTTTTTATTTGATTAATGTAGGTTTTGGCATTTTATAGCTGCTTTTTATTTAATAAATCAATGTTTTATCATTTTATAGATGCTTTTTATTTGATAAGTCAATGTTTTATCATCTTATAGCTTAATTTATACTGTTTTTTATTTGATAAATGTATATTTCATCATTTTATAGCTGCTTTTTATTTGATAAATCAATGTTTTATCATTTTATAGCTGCTTTTTATTTGATAAATGTATGTTTTAGCATTTTATAGCTGCTTTGTATTTGATAAATCTATATTTTAGCATTTTATAGCTGCTTTTTATTTGATAAATCTATGTTTTGTCATCTTATAGCTTAACATATACTGCTTTTTATTTGATTAATGTATGTTTTAGCATTTTATAGTTACTTTTTATTTGATGAATGTATGTTTTAGCATTTTGTAGCTGCTTTTTATTTAATTAATCAATGTTTTATGATTTTATAGCTGCTTTTATTTGATAAATCAATGTTTTATCATTTTATAGCTGCTTTTTATTTGATGAATCAATGTTTTATCATCGTATAGCTTAACATATACTGCTTTTTCTTTGATTAATGTATGTTTTATCATTTTATAGCTGCTTTTTATTTGATGAATCAATATTTTATCATTTTATAGCTGCTTTTTATTTGATAAATCAATATTATATCATCTTATAGCTTAACATATACTGCTTTTTATTTGATAAATGTATGTTTTAGCATATAATAGCTTAACAAGTACTGCTTTTTTTTAAGTAAATCTATGTTTTATCATTCTAAAGCATCACATTTACTGCTTCATATTCAATAATGTTTTGTCATTTTAAAGTGTCACATTTACTCTTTTTTTTATGTATGTTATACCGCGATAAAACGTCACATTTACTGTTTTTCTGTTTGACTTAAATGTATATTTTTATCATTTTGAAGCTTCACGTGGTTTTTTTTTGGTGGTTTTTTTTATTGAATATATGTTTTCATGGCAAAATAAACAAATAAAAACTATCGCTAGCAATAATAAAACATCACCTCTGACGTCAACAATCAGTGCAATATGAACTCATTACCAAAATAAGAGTACAAATATGCAAAATGACGAAATAAAGCATATTATTAATTGTATAGGAACAATAACATATTTTGTTATTAATGTGTGTGTCATGCAGCATTGGATGTGACGTCACGGCGTTGTAAACATCCCGGAAGTGAGGAGGTGATGCGACTGATCTATTGGATTAAAAAAGGTACATTTCACTCATGACGTCACACACACACACACACAAAAACACGCGCATACACACACACTGTCGTGTTTTCTTCATTTACACACCTGCTGTTAAATGATTACAATTATTTTTCCTGTGTCACTAAAATAAACACGACTAATATTATAATATTAATTGTATTTATTTTTAATTATTTAATATTATAATATTATTTATTGTTAAATAAAATGACTGGGGCAAGAAAAAGAGGTAAATTAATGAAATTGTTCAATTTCAAACAATATAGAACTAGAGATAGTTTAGATTTTAATCTGACGTGTTTTGCTTTTGTGTGTGTGTGTGTGTGCGCGCGCGCGTGTGTGCGCGCGCGCGTGCACGTGTCACCCCGCGTTTGTTATGTGACAATTTAAGACGGGAGTGGATTATTCTACTGGCAGCCTGCGTGGAATGAAATGGTACTGATAACGCGTGCGTGTGCGTGTACGCGCGCGCGTGCGCGTATTTGGCCTTGTGATCTTTTCTTAGCAGTCAATTCATCAGCAGGACAACAAAAAGCTGGCACAGAAACGACAACAAAAAAAGCTCAGATTGGTATAATTGTGTATTTTTCATCGAGGAATGTTCATTTTGATCAAATAATGACGACTAAAATTGTCAATATGATTACGCAGGCCAACAATTGTTAGATTTAGATGCTCAATCACGTGTTGTAGGATTATTTCCAAATTACCACGCGGAGGAATGAACTCGAATGCACCATAATAATAAATGGTGTGGACATTTAACAATAATAATGATGATTAATTGGTCAAATAAGAAGCGGGAAAAATGTTATTGACTTCTTAGAAGGGGTCAAGACGTTAAAATGATGTATTAAAGTAAAAAAAAAAAAATTTTAGAATGCTTTCCCTTAATTATGTCTTGTTATTATAAATAATAGCAATACAATAATGCAAATAATATATTGTGGCGTGGAATTATTGGGAACACAACAAAATAAATGCAAGAAAATTATCTTTTTTTTAGGCCTTCCTTATTATATATTTTTTTAATGACGTCATCCTTGGTTTTTTTTTATCATTAATATTTGCTTGTCATTTGAGCATCAGATGAGGCAACAACCACGCAAAAGGCAACAATGGCGACGGTGCGTGAGGCAGCTCCACGGCACCGGACACCACCCCCCCCCCCCCCCCCCCCTCCCCCCTCATCACCGTTATATTAGCCGTATCGATCATATTAATCGATCGCGATAATAACGTTCCGATCCGTGCCGGATGATAAATAAATAAATAAAAAATAAAAATAAAAAGTTCCATTCTGCAAAAAAAAAAACAAGCACACGCGCGCGCATGCACGTAGAAAGGACGCGGTCATGCAATAATTAATAAATAAATAAATAAATAATAATAATAATAATAATAATATATTTTACTGACCTGCTTACTCGCCTTTTTTTCCCGCGAATGAGCGGAGGATGCACGCGCTGGCAGAAAGTCCGCGTGTGCACGAGCGGCGCAGAGGAGGAGGAGGGGGGGGCGCACGCACGCGCCCCACGTGCACACGCCGCGCTTGGCCTCTTCCGGCTCTGACAAAATAAAACCCCCGAGATATTTCGTCTGTTTTTTGAACGTTTGTCGCTTCTCGTTTTCTGGTCATAAAAGAGCAAAAAAAAAAAAAAATGTGACAAAAGGACGGAGGAGGCCGAGCTGAACATGTGACGTCATGACGTCACGTGGACATAGGAAGACAGCTGCAAAACGAGATCGTATTTTTTTTTTTTTTTTTTTTTACAGCTAGCGCGCTGCTGCTAGCCACAAATAAATATAATTTACATTAAATATGTTACAATATTCATGTTGATTTGTTATCGTTTGTGTTTATTAATCGGTTATTCCAGATGAAATGCTGCTAGTTCAATATTATATTATAATTTTACTTATTTATTTAAAAAAAATTTTTTATTTGCAGTTAGCATGCTGCTGCTAGCCACAATTAAATATCATTTACATTAAATATGTTACAATATTCATGTTAATTTGTTATAGTTTGTGTTTATTAATCCATTATTCTGGATGGAATGTTGCTATCTTAATATTATATGATAATTATACTGGTTTTTTTATTTTTATTTTATTTTTACAGATAGCATGTTGCTGCTAGCCACACATAAATATAATGTACATTAAATATGTTACAATATTCATGTTAATTTGTTATAATTGGTGTTTATTAAAGGCTTATTCCGGATGGAATGTTGCTAGTTTAATATTATATGATAATTGTACTGTTTTTTTTAAATTATTATTATTATTATTTTACAGTTAGCATGCTGCTGCTAGCCACAATTAAATATAACTTACATTAAATATGTTACAATATTCATGTTAATTTGTTATAGTTTGTGTTTATTAATCGTTATTCCAGATGGAATGTTGCTAGTTTAATATTATATGATAAATATACTGTTTTTTTTATAAAAATTTTTTGTTTTTTACAGTTAGCATGCTGCTGCTAGCCACAAATAAATATCATTTACATTAAATATGTTACAATATTCATGTGAATTTGTTATAGTTTGTGTTTATTTATCGTTATTCTAGATGGAATGTTGCTAGTTTAATATTATATGATAAATATACTGTTTTTTTTAATAATTTTTCTTGTTTTTTACAGTTAGCATGCTGCTGCTAGCCACAAATAAATATCATTTACATTAAATATGTTACAATATTCATGTGAATTTGTTATAGTTTGTGTTTATGTATCGTTATTCTAGATGGAATGTTGCTAGTTTAATATTATATGATAAATATACTGTTTTTTTTATAATTTTTCTTGTTTTTTACAGTTAGCATGCTGCTGCTAGCCACAAATAAATATCATTTACATTAAATATGTTACAATATTCATGTGAATTTGTTATAGTTTGTGTTTATTTATCGTTATTCCAGATGGAATGTTGCTAGTTTAATATTATGTGATAATTATACTGTTTTTTTATTATTATTTTTTTTTTGTACAGTTAGCATGCTGCTGCTAGCCACAATTAAATATAACTTACATTAAATATGTTACAATATTCATGTTAATTTGTTATAGTTTGTGTTTATTAGTCGTTATTCCAGATGGGATGTTGCTAGTTTAATATTATATGATAAATATACTGTTTTTTTATTTAAAAAATTGTTTTTTACAGTTAGCATGCTGCTGCTAGCCACAAATAAATATCATTTACATTAAATATGTTACAATATTCATGTGAATTTGTTATAGTTTGTGTTTATTTATCGTTATTCCAGATGGAATGTTGCTAGTTTAATATTATGTGATAATTATACTGTTTTTTTATTATTATTATTTTTTTTGTACAGTTAGCATGCTGCTGCTAGCCACAATTAAATATAACTTACATTAAATATGTTACAATATTCATGTTAATTTGTTATAGTTTGTGTTTATTAATCGTTATTCCAGATGGAATGTTGCTAGTTTAATATTATATGATAAATATACTGGGTTTTTTTATTATTATTTTGTTTTTTACAGTTAGCATGCTGCTGCTAGCCACAAATAAATATAATTTACATTAAATATGTTACAATATTCATGTTGATTTGTTATAGTTTGTGTTTATTAATCGGTTATTCCGGATGGAATATTGCTATCTTAATATTATATGATAATTATACTGTTTTGTTTTGTTTTACAGTTAGCATGCTGCTACTAGCCACAAATAATTATCATTTATATCAAATATGTTACAATATTCATGTTAATTTGTTATAGTTTGTGTATATTAAAGGCTTATTCCGGATGGAATGTTGCTATCTTAATATTATGTGATAATGCCTTTTATACTGTTTTTTTTCATTATTATTATTTTTTGTTTCTTTGTGTGTCTATACGTTGGAGTCTGCAATAAAGCTTGGATAGAGCTTTAAAAACGAAATATTTTGGCTCTCACCAGCTGAAATATTCCCGACTTCCAACATTGTAGTCGCCATATTTAGCATCTTCTTGCCTGAGCTCTTCTTGACTGCGTGGACTCTGTCAAGGAGAACGTAAAGCGATCACACCCGCATCTATCTCCCACGGAGAAATTGAATTAAAGTCATAAATTAATTGGCTGTATAAAGTGGCGCCAAATGAATAATTCACTATTTCCACGCAGGCTAATCTGAGCTTTTCATTTGTGGAATTAGTATTGCAGTATCCAAACAGAAAAGGGGGATTGATTGCTGCTTTTATCGGAATAAAGTGCTTATTTTTTTGGTCAAGGTGGTGCAAACATTCAATTAAAGCACATTAATAATAATAATGATAATAATATTTTTTGTGTGCATGCACGAGGCTGCGCGTGCACGTGTTGCAATGACCTTAATTGCAAACAAAACAAAAACAAACACAAAAAAAAAAAAAAAAAAAAAAAAAAAAAGGTGCAGCTTCTTCTTTCTCGCTGCACACATTTTGATTTGCGAAAGCAAATATTAGGCCGAGGTGGGGAGAATCGTCCTCTTATCTGCCGCCGCACGTCTCCAGGATCACAGAAGCTGATTAAGAAAAGAAGTGCGCGCCAAGGCTGGATTCATAATGATTGGGAATAATGAATCCTTATCTCGCCTCTGCAGATTATCAGCCTTTCAGCGCAGCCATGTTTTGTTACACGGGGATAATTTATTGCATCTAATACATCACAATGAATCTGATGGCCGGGTTTCATCCTGCAGGGGCCGAGAAATGCTTTTAGCATGTTTAATTGCTAAAATAGAAGAGGGGATCTGATAAAGGAGGGGGAGGGGGGGAAGAGGGGGGCGAGGGGGGGGCATCTCTAATCTCTCCCGCCAGTCTTCCAGTTTATAATTAGTGTGTCAATTTCAACCTGAAATTAACAGCATCGACCTGCCATCTCCTGCACTCAGCTGCTGATTTATTTTGCACCAAGAACACATCATTCATCATGCAAACACACACACACACACACAACAACACACCTGCAACACACATTTAGGTAGATTTTAAATGGCCATGTCTGCACACTGTATACTTATATATTTTTTTTAAATAAGAACATTGCCGTATTTATCTATTAATAGTTGACACGAAATGATACATTATTTTAATAGCAGTAATTATTTCATCATTATAGAAATAAAACAACAATTTAAAAATGACGAACCCAAGTAATAGAATGTAAACATCCGATAAAATGTATATATTTATTTCAAAATAAGATAGTGTGTTATTTATGTAATTTAGTTACATATTTTAAATGTGACAGCAATTATAATGAAATATTTGGGAAAATTAAAAACATTTAAAAAATGATAAATAAATAGAAATATATAAACATCCGTTAAAATGAATAAAGGGAATTAAAAAGAATACTTTTTGTTATGTATTTAACATAAATTACATTTCAGATTTTAAGTGTGAGATAAATGATTATTTAAAAAAAAAAAAAAATGTAAATGATGAATAAAAACATTTATAAACATCCGTTGGAATTAGTAAAGTTAATTAAAAAGAAGACATTTTGTTTTGTTTTATTTATAGATATTTAGTTACAGATTTGATGTGTGAGAGCAATTATTAATTAAATATTTGGAAAAAATAAAAATATTTCAAAAATTATAAATGAATAAACATATACAGTATAAACATCCGTGAAAATAAAATAAAAAGTGAATTAAAAATAATACCATCCATCCATCCATCCATGGTATTATTTTTAATTCACTTTTTTATTTTTATTTTAACGGATGTTTATATATGTATAGTCATTTATCATTTTTGAAATGTTTTTATTTTTCCCAAAATATTTAAATAATAACTGCTATCACTAAATTAAAAATGAATGTAAATTAAAAATAATACGCTTTATTTATTTAATGTATATTTAATTACAGATTTTAAATGTGATAGCAATTATTTCTTAAATATTTTGGGAAAATAAAAACATTTAAAAAATGCTAAATGGATAAAAAAAAATGTATGAACAACCGTTAAAAAAAAGGGGGATTAAAAATAATATGTTTTATTTATTTAATATATATTTAATTTATGTGGGATCTGAACCAAGGATGTCGTTGTGGCTTGTGCAGCCCTTTGAGACACTTGTGATTTAGGGCTATACGAATAAACATTGATTGATTGATTGATTTAATAATTACAGATTTTAAATGTGATAGCTATTATTATTTAAATATTTTTGGAAAAATAAAAACATCTAAAAAATGATAAATGAATAAAAATATATAAACATCCGTTAAAATTAAAAAGTGAATTAAAGATAATACATTTTATTTATTTAATATATGTTTAATTACGGATTTAAAATTTGATAGCAATTATTAATTAAATATTTGGGGAAAATAAAAACATTTCAAAAATGATAAATGAATGAACATATATAAACATCCGTTAAAATGGAAAAAAAGTGAATAAAAAATAATAGGTTTTATTTATTTAATATATATTTTAATTACAGATTTTAAATGTGATAGCAATTATTAATTAAATATTTTGGAAAAATAAAAACATTTCAAAAATTATAAATGAATAAAAATATATAGACATCGGTTAAAATAAAAAAGTGAATTAAAAATAATGCATTTTATTTATTTAATATATATTTAATTACAAATTTTAAATGTAATAGCAATTATTAATTAAATATTTGGGAAAAATAAAAACATTTATAATTTCTAAATGAATACAAAATATGTAAACATCCGTTAAAATAAAAAAAAGTGAATAAAAAAGAATACGTTTTATTCATTTAATATATATTTAAATACATCATTTAAATGTGACAGCAATTATTAATTAAATATTTGGGACAAATAAAAACATTTCAAAAATGATAAATGAATAAACATATATAAACATCCGTTAAAATAATATAAAAAGTTAATTAAAAATAATACTTTTTATTTATTTAATAAATATTTAATTACAGTTTTTAAATGTGATAACAATTATTAATTAAATATTTGGGAAAAATAAAAACATTTCAAAAATGCTAAATTAATAAAAAAAATATAAACATCTGTTAAAATTTAAAAAAGTGAATTAAAAATAATACCTTTTATTTATTTAATTACATATTTTAAATGTGATAGCAATTATTGATTAAATATTTGGGAAAAATAAAAACATTTCAAAAATGATAAATTAATAAACATATATAAACATCCGTAAAAAAAAAAGTGAATTAAAAATAATACGTTTTATTTATTTAATATATATTTAATTAAGGATTTTAAATGTGGTACCAATTATTAATTAAATATTTTGGAAAAATAAAAAAGATTTAAAAAATGATAAATTAATAAAAATATATAAACATCCGATAAAATAAATATATTTTATAAAAAAAGAAGACATTGTGTTGTTTATGTAATATGTATTCAGTTACAGATTTTAAATGTGATAGCAATTATTAATCAAATATTTTGGAAAAATAGAAACATTTCAAAAATGATAAAGGAATAAAAATAAATAAATATCCGATAAAATAAATATATTTAATAAAAATGAAGACATTTTGTTACTTATGTAACATGTATTCAGTTACAGATTTTAAATGTGATAGCAATTATTAATTAAATATTTTGGAAAAATAGAAACATTTCAAAAATGAAAAATACATAAAAATATATAAACATCCGTTGAAATGAATAAAGTGAATTAAAAAGAAGACATTTTGTTATTTATGTAATATGTATTTAGTAGTAGATTTTAAATGTGATAGCCATTATTAATTAAATATTTTGGAAAAATAAAAACATTTAAAAATGATAAATAAATACAAATATATAAACATCCGTTAAAATAAAAAAGTGAATTCAAAAGAATACATTTTATATCTTTAATATATATTTAATTACAGATTTTAAATGTGATTGCAAATATTAATTAAATATTTTGGAGAAAAAAATACATTTAAAAAACGATAAATAAATAAAAATATATAAACATCCGTTAAAATGAATAAAGGGAATTTAAAAAAATACTTTTTGTGATTTATTTAACATATATTACATTTTAGATTTTAAATGTGGGATAAATTATTATTTTAAAAATAATATTTATTGTATATACATTAAATTCACAATTTTAAATGGGATAGCAATTGTTGTTAAAGAAAACAATTTTCAAATGATAAATAAATATTTAAAAATAGACATCAATTAAAATTAACTCATTTAATTAAAATGACAATATTTAGATATGTATTCAATACAGTATACAATTTCAATTTTAAATGTGATAGCAATTATTGTCAAATTATTTTTTTAAACAAAAAACATTAAAAAAAAAATCAATAATAATACAAATAAAAATAAATTAAAATGAATTAATTGAATTAAAAATAATATCTTTTGATATTTGTATGATATATATTAAACTCCAAATTTTAAATATGATAGCAAAATCTTGTTAAATGTTGTCAAAAATAAAAACATTTACAAAATAATATAAATAAATATACACTCAAATGAAAACATTGAAATATAAATAAGACATGTTGTTTCATTAAATTCCGAATTTTTAATCATGTAATTTTTGTAATAACTGTCAAATGACATTTTGCCGATGACGTCAGGGCCGCCCCTGTTTATAAACGCAACTGTTGCGCCATGCTTGAAATGTGTAATTAGCACATTTTCATGATCATTATGATTATCATCATTGTTGTGATTCCTCTGCCTGCAGCCTCCTCACACATTGATCTGCTTGCTTGGTATCCTAGCAACACCATCAGATGTTTATCACGTCTAAACGTCAGGGGTGGGGGGGGGGGGGGGTCGTCCATGTCAAACAAACAAGCCTTATCCCCCCCCCATGAGCAGAATAATCCATGAGTGGGTGGCCTCCGTGGATGCTGAAGCAAAAAAGAAAAGAGCCAAGAAAAGCATCACCAGCTTAAGCGTATTCAAAATAAATAATAATATGAATAATAATGATGACGATTCTGTGGACACATAATCGACCTTTTAGTTTTTATAGCAACAAGCCAATCAGAAGAGAGGCCTTTAGGGGACGTGGGTTTCTCCAGTTTGTCTTATTCATCCATCCATCCATTTTCGACCGCTTGTCCCTTTTGGGGTTGCGGGGGGTGCTGGAGACTATTTCAGCTGCATTCGGGCGGAAGGCGGGGTACACCCTGGACAAGTTGCCACCTCATCACAGGGCCAACACAGATAGAGAGACAACATTCACACTCACATTCACACACTTATATATATATATATATATATATATATATATATATATATATATAATCACATTTAAAATAATAATATATATATATATATATATATATATATATACATACATAATAATATAATAATATATATATATATTATTATTTTAAATGTGATATATATATATATATATATATATATATATATATATATATATATATATATATATATCTCCATCCATCCATCCATCCATCCATCCATTTTCTACCGCTTATTCCCTTCGGGGTCGCAGGGGGCGCTGGAGCCTATCTCAGCTACAATCAGGCGGAAGGCGGGATACACCCTGGACAAGTCGCCACCTCATCGCAGGGCCAACACAGATAGACAGACAACATTCACACTCACATTCACACACGAGGGCCAATTTAGTGTTGCCAATCAACCGATCCCCAGGTGCATGTCTATATATATATATATATATATATATATATATATATATATATTATTTTAAATGTGATTTATTATATATATATATATATATATATATATATATATATATATATATGCACCCCGCGACCCCGAAGGGAATAAGCGGTAGAAAATGGATGGATGGATATATATGCAGTCCGTCCCCCAGCCAAATTGTTTTAACCCAATGCGGCCCCCGAGTCAAAAAGTTTGGGGACCCCTGCATTATACCAATAAGTTTAGGTAAAGAAATGATTAAGAAATAATAATTATAGGAATAGTAAAAACATAACAAAAATCAGCCAATTAAATACAAATAATTAAATATTTAACTATATCATAAATATAATTTTTTTTTATTATAGTGCATATATTTGTAATAATTGTACTCAAATAATTAAATATTTATGTATCCATCCATCCATCTATCCATCTTCTTCCGCTTATCCGAGGTTGGGTCGCGGGGGCAGCAGCCTAAGCAGGGAAGCCCAGACCTCCCTCTCCCCAGCCACTTCGTCAAGGTCCTCCCGGGGGATCCCGAGGCGAATATTTAAAATCTTTAAGTATATCATACATATTCAAATGTTTCTATATAGTGTATATGTCTGTGATATTTGTACGTATTTTGCCTGCATGGTCCAGACATTATCTAGTACTAATCAAACAATCCAAAACATATTTACATTTTTCATAATATATATATATTAAAATTAAATTTAAAACAAAGCCCAACATCAAATAATAAAAACATCAGAAAAATAATAATGTATTAAAATAAATACATGGATATTATTTGTTTAAAATGTTAAATGTGAAGAGAAAAAAATCTGAGAAAATTTGAAATCAAGTCAGAAATATTGTCAGGATGATTTAATGAATTAAAACCCTTTTTTTTTAAAAATTATGTTGTGTTATATTGTGTCTTACTACTTCACTTGTTTGTAATACCTTGTTTACCTTCAGGGTCAATGTATGAGAAACAGTCAAATACTGCAATAAAAACCAAACGTGTGTATGGACGTCCTTTTTAAGAAAAAAAAACATTGTCAAGTTTCTCATTTAAAATCAAATTTTGATCGTATTTGGAGGTTGTTTTTTTTTGAGGCTGTTAGAAAACACTCTTGTCTCCGCTCCCAACGTACCTGCTTTTTTGCTGCCATGTTTTCACTGCTTGGAAGCGGAAGGCAAGTTTTGATTGACAGGCCGTCGGCGGGATCATGTTTAATCCCTGCCTCTCTCCAGACTGTTCAGAACTCATTTCTCCGGCGCGAGATGGGGGACTCAGATGGTTGCCGGGGCGACGGCGATAGTGCTAAGCCATTTCCATTTTTTTGCAAAGGGGGAGGGGCGGCGGTGGGCGGGGCCTCCTCGGCAAAGGTCGCGGCAATGTCATCTTGGATAGAGATTAGCCGTGAACCGTCAACGCCACGCTGAAGAACACTCCGGTGCCCTCAAAAGACTTCTTTTATTTTGAAGGAGACCGAAAACTAGTTTGTAAAGGTCGCATGCATAGTGGCGGGGGGGTGGGGGGGGTACCAGGAGGGCGGAGCTAAACACAGTGCCATCCCCTGATTGGTATAAACAGACCATGACCACTTCTTAGTGACTCAGTTGGGAGTACTTGCATCAGTACACTTGAGTAAGTATACTTACTTCCCGAGTGTGGGAATGTTGACTGTTTTGTACACTTACTGTACATGATATTTACACGCTTCACGCTAGCTCCTCCCCTTTTTCTAAGTAGCCAAGATGGCGACTGTTGACACAAGGCCGTGACAGAGACGTACTCGACCAGACCATGGACAGAGAATACGCCGTCCTACCCTACGTCCCAATATATTAGGAAGGTCAGAAAAATAAAAACCCCGTTTCCATATGAGTTGGGAAATTGTGTTAGATGTAAATATAAACGGAATACAATGATTTGCAAATCATTTCCAACCCATATTCAATTGAATATGCTACAAAGACAACATATTTGATGTTCAAACTGATAAACTTTTTTTTTGTTGTTGCAAATAATCATTAACTTTAGAATTTGATGCCAGCAACACGTGACAAAGAAGTTGGGAAAGGTGGCAATAAATACTGATAAAGTTGAGGAATGCTCGTGAAACACTTATTTGGAACATCCCACAGGTGAACAGGCTAATTGGGAACAGGTGGGTGCCATGATTGGGTATAAAAGTAGATTCCATGAAATGCTCAGTCATTCACAAACAAGGATGGGGCGAGGGTCACCACTTTGTCAACAAATGTGTGAGCAAATTGTTGAACAGTTTAAGAAAAATCTTTCTCAACCAGCTATTGCAAGGAATTTAGGGATTTCACCATCTACGCTCCGTAATATCATCAAAGGGTTCAGAGAATCTGGAGAAATCACCGCACGTAAGCAGCTAAGCCCGTGACCTTCGATCCTTCAGGCTGTACTGCATCAACAAGCGACAGCAGTGTGTAAAGGATATCACCACACTTCAGAAAACCACTGTCAGTAACTACAGTTGGTCACTACATCTGTAAGTGCAAGTTAAAACTCTCCTATGCAAGGCGAAAACCGTTTATCAACAACACCCAGAAACGCCGTCGGCTTCGCTGGGCCTGAGCTCATCTAAGATGGACTGATACAAAGTGGAACAGTGTTCTGTGGTCTGACGAGTCCACATTTCAAATTGTTTTTGGAAACTGTGGACGTCAAAGAGGAAAAGAACCATCCGGATTGTTCTAGGCGCAAAGTGTAAAAGGCAGCATGTGTGATGGTATGGGGGTGTATTAGTGCCCAAGACATGGGTAACTTACACATCTGTGAAGGCACCATTAATGCTGAAAGGTACATACAGGTTTTGGAGCAACATATGTTGCCATCCAAGCAACGTTACCATGGACGCCCCTGCTTATTTCAGCAAGAAAATGCCAAGCCACGTTTTACATCAACGTGGCTTCATAGTAAAAGCATGCGGGTACTAGACTGGCCTGCCTGTAGTCCAGACCATTGAAAATGTGTGGCGCATTATGAAGCCTAAAATAGCACAACGGAGACCCCCGGACTGTTGAACAACTTAAGCTGTACATCAAGCAAGAATGGGAAAGAATTCCACTTAAAAAATGTGTCTCCTCAGTTCCCAAACCTTTACTGAGTGTTGTTAAAAGGAAAGGCCATTCTAAGTTAATGATTATTTGCAAAAAATAAGAAAGTTTCTCAGTGTGAAGTAGAGTTTTAACTTGCACTTACAGATGTAGCGAGCAACTGTAGTTACTGACAGTGGTTTTTGAAGTGTTCCTGAGCTCATGTGGTGATATCCTTTACACACCGATGTGGCTTTTTGATGCAGTACCGCCTGAGGGAATCCAAGGTCCATAATATCATGGCTTACGTGCAGTGATTTCTCCAGATTTTCTGAACCTTTTGATGATATTACGGAGCGTAGATGGTGAAATCCCTAAATTCCTTGCAATAGCTGCTTGAGAAATGTTGTTTTTAAACAATTTTCTCAGGCATTTGTTGACAAAGTGGTGACCCTCGCCCCATCCTTGTTTGTGAATGACTGAGCATTTCATGGAATCTACTTTTATACCCAATCATGGCACCCACCTGTTCCCAATTAGCCTGTTCACCTGTGGGATGTTCCAAATAAGAGTTTGATGAACTTTCTCCGTCTTTTTTGTCACTTGTGCCAGCTTTTTTGAAACATGTTGCAGGCATCAAATTCTAAATGAGCTAATATTTGCAAAAAATAACAAAGTTTGTCAGTGTGAACATGAAATATCTTGTCTTTGCAGTCTATTCAATTGAATATAAGTTGAAAAGGATTTGTTGTATTCTCTTTTTATTTACCATTTACACAACGTGACAACTTCACATACTTTCTTGCTGGTCACACCTGCACCGATTCCCCCCCAAAAAAGGGGGCGGAGCTTTGTGTTCTGTCCTCAGCGTCCTATTTGCCTCCAGGTGACGCTAATTATTTCCAGGCGGGAGCTGAGCCCGCAAACCGGAGGCGACGGCGGCGGCCTCATTAATCCGTCGCCTCTCGCTGGACTCGGGCGCACCTGAGCCGCCGCACCCTGCCAGCCGTGTCCCTCAGTCAGGCGGCCACCGGAGTTTGTGGGCGGAGCTCGGTGGCCTGCGCGGGCGCGATAACGGGGACGCCCTAACGAGGCTGACGGGGCTAACGAGGTATCTCTGTGCAGCACGTTGAGGAAGACGCCGCCTGTGAGGCGTCTTTGAGGGAATATTCAAATATCTGACAAAGTCATTCATGTCTTCCAACTGCCCTCAGATGGCGTGGACAAGCTTTGATCGCGGGCTTATTTTGCGTCAACAAAGCTTCCAATGACTGGAAAACTTTTCATCGGCGCAGCAATGTGACCTTTGACCTCCCCAGCATCTTGGCCGCCACTCCGCATGGCTATTCGTTGATTGGTCGACACGAGCGGCTCTTATCGGCTCGTCTTCCTGGGAAAACAGATCACATGATGGCGCTGGCCGCCGCCGTCGTCCAACACAAACAACAGGTGGAGGATGAAGCGTCAGATGAGGACACCGTGCTGCGTTCGAGGGCCCTGGGAAAAGACACATGTAGCCTGGCTGGCAACATGTGGAAAAGGTTCCTAATCGAGGGTCGGGCGTACGGCGACAAACTGTTACCATCTGCCTGCACTTTCTTTGGATTGCACTAAAGACTAATTTAAGTATGCAAGTATGGATGGATGGATGGAAGTGTAACACATTTACACACTAAAGAGTGGAAGTATGCAAGTGTAACACATTTACACACTAAAGAGTGTAAGTATGCAAGTGTAACACACTTAAGCACTAAAGAGTGTAAGTATGCAAGTGTAACACACGTATGCACTAAAGAGTGTAAGTATGCAAGTGTAACACATTTACACACTAAAGAGTGTAAGTATGCAAGTGTAACACACTTAAGCACTAAAGAGTGTAAGTATGTAAGTGTAACTCACTTATGCACTAAAGAGTGTAAGTATGCAAGTGTAACACACGTATGCACTAAAGAGTG
Organism: Nerophis lumbriciformis; assembly: GCF_033978685.3. Taxonomy (NCBI): domain Eukaryota; kingdom Metazoa; phylum Chordata; class Actinopteri; order Syngnathiformes; family Syngnathidae; genus Nerophis; species Nerophis lumbriciformis. Next base: position 10,182,708 of record NC_084552.2, on the reverse strand, counting down.
TAAGTATGCAAGTGTAACACATTTACACACTAAAGAGTGTAAGTATGCAAGTGTAACACACTTAAGCACTAAAGAGTGTAAGTATGTAAGTGTAACACACTTAAGCACTAAAGAGTGTAAGTATGCAAGTGTAACACATTTACGCACTAAAGAGTGTAAGTATGCAAGTGTAACACACTTAAGCACTAAAGAGTGTAAGTATGTAAGTGTAACACACTTAAGCACTAAAGAGTGTAAGTATGTAAGTGTAACACACTTAAGCACTAAAGAGTGTAAGTATGCAAGTGTAACACATTTACGCACTAAAGAGTGTAAGTATGCAAGTGTAACACACTTAAGCACTAAAGAGTGTAAGTATGCAAGTGTAACACACGTATGCACTAAAGAGTGTAAGTATGCAAGTGTAACACATTTACACACTAAAGAGTGTAAGTATGCAAGTGTAACACACTTAAGCACTAAAGAGTGTAAGTATGCAAGTGTAACACACGTATGCACTAAAGAGTGTAAGTATGCAAGTGTAACACATTTACACACTAAAGAGTGTAAGTATGCAAGTGTAACACACTTAAGCACTAAAGAGTGTAAGTATGTAAGTGTAACACACTTAAGCACTAAAGAGTGTAAGTATGCAAGTGTAACACACTTAAGCACTAAAGAGTGTAAGTATGTAAGTGTAACACACTTAAGCACTAAAGAGTGTAAGTATGCAAGTGTAACACACTTAAGCACTAAAGAGTGTAAGTATGTAAGTGTAACACACCTATGCACTAAAGAGTGTAAGTATGCAAGTGTAACACATTTACACACTAAAGAGTGTAAGTATGCAAGTGTAACACACTTAAGCACTAAAGAGTGTAAGTATGCAAGTGTAACACACGTATGCACTAAAGAGTGTAAGTATGCAAGTGTAACACATTTACACACTAAAGAGTGTAAGTATGCAAGTGTAACACACTTAAGCACTAAAGAGTGTAAGTATGTAAGTGTAACACACTTAAGCACTAAAGAGTGTAAGTATGCAAGTGTAACACACTTAAGCACTAAAGAGTGTAAGTATGTAAGTGTAACACACTTAAGCACTAAAGAGTGTAAGTATGCAAGTGTAACACACTTAAGCACTAAAGAGTGTAAGTATGTAAGTGTAACACACTTATGCACTAAAAGTGGAAGCATGCAAGCAGGCCCGGCCCTAACCAATCTGGCGCCCTAAGCAAGATTTTAGGTGGCGCCCCCCCACATCGGCAGTGAAGTGTATATACTCACAAGAAACCGAATAGCTTTGTCTTTGACCTTTTTTTTTTACTTACAACTATACCTAATATATAAAGGGGTGGAAAAGTGACTATTACCTGCAGGGCAAACATTAGCTAACCAGAAGGCAATAACAATGTAAACAAAAAACACCTGCTTAAAAGATCTAATACAAATGTCCCTGAGGAATGTAAGGTGGGAGTACTGTAATTACCTAACGTTACATTATTATTTTCCATAACAATTTAGCCCCCTCCACAATATTAACCCGACGTTAAAACAGAACTAGCTATTTATTGATTAGCAATTGCCGAATCATGTAACATTAGCTTAATGCTAAAAAGCCAGGTTACTATCACATTCTGTAACAGACAAATAATTTCATGTAGGCTAACGTTACCTACCTGCTACCTCTGTCTTTTCTCGTTTCTCCTCCTCTTCTTTTCTCTGGGGGGGGGCGGGGGGAGAGGTGGGGGGGGGGGGGGGGGGCGTAATGTTGTAACAAATAATATTTCTATTAAATAGGCTTTACTTTGCATTTTAATTAACGTGGGATTATTTAGAAATAATAGTACCAACTTTTTTTTTAATTTTTTTATTTTTCTCCAACTATTGTGGAACTGGCGTGGCGCCCCCTGATGGACGGCGCCCTTAGCATTTGCCTATACGGCCTATGCCACGGGCCGGCCCTGCATGCAAGTACGAAAGCACTTAAGCACTAAAGAGTGGAAGCATGCAAGTGTAATGCACTTATGCACTAACAAGTATAATTATGCAAGTGTAACATATTTATGCACTAAAGACTGTACGTATGCAAGTGTAACACACTTAAGCACTAAAGAGTGTAAGTATGCAAGTGTAACACACCTAAGCACTAAAGAGTGTAAGTATGCAAGTGTAACACATTTACGCACTAAAGACTGTACGTATGCAAGTGTAACACACTTAAGCACTAAAGAGTGTAAGTATGCAAGTGTAACACACTTATGCACTAAAGAGTGTAAGTATGCAAGTGTAACACACTTATGCACTAAAGAATGTAAGTATGCAAGTGTAACACACTTAAGCACTAAAGAGTGTAAGTATGCAAGTGTAACACATCTATGCACTAATGAATGTAAGTATGCAAGTGTAACACACTTAAGCACTAAAAAGTGAAAGTAAGTAAGTGTAACACACTTATGCACTAAAGAGTGGAAGTATGCAAGTGTAACACACTTAAGCAATAAAGAGTGAAAGTATGCAAGTGTAACACACCTATGCACTAAAGAATGTAAGTATGCAAATGTAACACACTTATGCACTAAAGAGTGGAAGTATGCAAGTGTAATGCACTTATGCACTAAAGAATGTAAGTATGCAAGTGTAACACACTTAAGCAATAAAGAGTGAAAGTGTGCAAATGTAACACACTTAAGCACTAAAGACTGAAAGTAAGTAAGTGTAACACACTTATGCACTAAAGAGTGTAAGTATGCAAGTGTAACACACTTACGCACTAAAGAGTGTAAATATTGCAAGTGTAACGCACTTAAGCACTAAAGTGTGTAAGTATGCAAGTGTAACACATTTACGCACTAAAGAGTGTAAGCATGCAAGTGTAACACATTTACGCACTAAAGAGTGTAAGTATGCAAGTGTAGCACACTTAAGCACTAAAGAGTGTAAGTGTGCAAGTGTAACACACTTAAGCACTAAAGACTGAAAGTAAGTAAGTGTAACACACTTATGCACTAAAGAGTGTAAGTATGCAAGTGTAACACATTTACGCACTAAAGAGTGTAAGTATGCAAGTGTAACACATTTACGCACTAAAGAGTGTAAGTATGCAAGTGTAACACACTTATGCACTAATGAATGTAAGTATGCAAGTGTAACACACTTAAGCACTAAATAATGTAAGTATGCAAGTGTAACACACTTAAGCACTAAAGAGTGAAAGTATGCAAGTGTAACACACTTAAGCACTAAAGAGTGGAAGTATGCAAATGTAATGCACTTATGCACTAAAGAATGTAAGTATGCAAGTGTAACACACTTAAGCAATAAAGAGTGAAAGTATGCAAGTGTAACACACCTAAGCACTAAAGAGTGTAAGTATGCAAGTGTAACACACTTACGCAATAAAGAGTGAAAGTGTGCAAGTGTAACACACTTAAGCACTAAAGACTGAAAGTAAGTAAGTGTAACACACTTAAGCACTAAAGTGTGTAAGTATGCAAGTGTAACACATTTACGCACTAAAGAGTGTAAGTATGCAAGTGTTGCACACTTAAGCACTAAAGAGTGTAAGTATGCAAGTGTAACACACTTATGCACTAAATAATGTAAGTATGCAAGTGTAACACACTTAAACACTAAAGAGTGTAAGTATGCAAGTGTAACACACTTAAGCACTAAAGAGTGTAAGTATGCAAGTGTAATGCACTTAAGCAATAAAGAGTGAAAGTATGCAAGTGTAACACACTTAAGCACTAAAGAGTGAAAGTAAGTAAGTGTAACACACCTATGCACTAAAGAGTGTAAGTATGCAAGTGTAACACACTTATGCACTAAAGAGTGGAAGTATGCAAGTGTAATGCACTTAAGCAATAAAGAGTGGAAGTAGGCAAGTGTAACACACTTATGCACTAAAGAGTGTAAGTATGCAAGTGTAACACACTTATGCACTAAAGAGTGGAAGTATGCAAGTGTAATGCACTTAAGCAATAAAGAGTGAAAGTATGCAAGTGTAACACACTTAAGCACTAAAGACTGAAAGTAAGTAAGTGTAACACACTTATGCACTAAAGAGTGTAAGTATGCAAGTGTAACACACTTATGCACTAAAGAGTGTAAGTATGCAAGTGTAATGCACTTAAGCACTAAAGTGTGTAATTATGCAAGTATAACACATGTACGCACTAAAGAGTGTAAGTATGCATGTGCAACACATTCACGCACTAAAGAGTGTAAGTATGCAAGTGTAGCACACTTAAGCACTAAAGAGTGTAAGTATGCAAGTGTAACACACTTATGCACTAAATAATGTAAGTATGCAAGTGTAACACACTTAAACACTAAAGAGTGTAAGTATGCAAGTGTAACACACTTAAGCACTAAAGAGTGTAAGTATGCAAGTGTAATGCACTTAAGCAATAAAGAGTGAAAGTATGCAAGTGTAACACACTTAAGCACTAAAGAGTGAAAGTAAGTAAGTGTAACACACCTATGCACTAAAGAGTGTAAGTATGCAAGTGTAACACACTTATGCACTAAAGAGTGTAAGTATGCAAGTGTAACACACTTATGCACTAAAGAGTGGAAGTATGCAAGTGTAATGCACTTAAGCAATAAAGAGTGTAAGTATGCAAGTGTAACACACTTATGCACTAAAGAGTGTAAGTATGCAAGTCTAACACACTTATGCACTAAAGAGTGGAAGTATGCAAGTGTAATGCACTTAAGCAATAAAGAGTGAAAGTATGCAAGTGTAACACACTTAAGCACTAAAGACTGAAAGTAAGTAAGTGTAACACACTTATGCACTAAAGAGTGTAAGTATGCAAGTGTAACACACTTATGCACTAAAGAGTGGAAGTATGCAAGTGTAACGCACTTAAGCACTAAAGTGTGTAAGTATGCAAGCATAACACATGTACGCACTAAAGAGTGTAAGTATGCAAGTGCAACACACTTATGCTTTAAAGAGTGGAAGTATGCAAGTGCAACACACTTATGCACTAAAGAGTGGAAGTATGTAAGTGCAACACACTTATGCACTACAGGGTGGAAGTATGCAAGTCTGTTTAGCTGATTGGAAAGCTAGCTTCAGCAGCTAGTGGGTCCATGACGATGGCTTCTGTTTTGTTTGATCAACCGTTTTCCTGCCGCGTCACAGACACTGTTTGGAAACAATGAAGGTATGTAAATGAATATTTCTGTGTAAATAACTGATTTCACAACATATACTGTATGTATATATATATATATATATATATATATATATATATATATATATATATATATATATATATATATATATATATCTGTGACTTATAGTCAGTGCGCCATCACTAAATGCCACAAATTCAGTCAGCCATTTTTAAATATTCCGCTCCGAATATCGTTGGCGATTTCCGTAGATTGTACGTGACTGGAGTGACGCTCCTGCACTCTGACAATCTTACATAACATATGACAATGTTAAACCTTAACCCTAACCATAACCCTAAATCCTAACATTAACCCTAACCCTAACCCTAAACTCTAATCTCTAACCCTAACCCTAAACCCTGCACTCTGACAATGTTACATAACATATGACAATGTTAAATCCTAGCCCTAACCCTAAACCTAACCAACCCTTTTTCTTTATACCTAACCCTAACATTAACACTAAACCTAACCTTAGCCCTAACCCTAACCCTAACCCTAAACCTAACCTTAGCCCTAACCCTAACCCCAACCCCAACCCTAACCCTAACCCTAACCCTTCTTATCTTCTTTTTTCACTCTTTTCTATCGCCCCACCCCAACCCTTAAACCTAAACCTAATCAACTCTTTTTCATTATACCGAACCCTAACCTTAACCCTTTGCCCTAACCCTAACCTCAACCCTAACCCCAACCCTAACCCTAACCTCAACCCTAACCCTAACCCTAACCCTAAAAACCCCAACCCTTAGCCCTAAACCTAACCAACTATTTTTCTTTATACCTAACCCTAACCCTAACCCTAACCCCAACCCCAACTCTAACCCTAACGCCAACCCCAACCCTAAACTCTGGATCGCCAGACTGGGGACCAGACATTCGGGGGGTCTTAACGAGACGTGAGTGCCAGCCCGTTGGACCATAGACGGACCGTGCACACCCTTCTTATCTTCTTCTTCTTTCACTCTTTTCTATCGCCCCACCCCAACCCTTAGCTCTAACCCTAACCAACTATTTTTCTTTATGCCTAACCCTAACCCAAACCCCAACCCCAACTCTAACCCTAACGCCAACCCCAACCCTAAACTCTGGATCGCCAGACTGGGGACCAGACATCCGGGGGTCTTAACGAGATGTGAGTGCCAGCCCGTTGGACCATAGACGGACCGTGCACACCCTTCTTATCTTCTTCTTTTTTCACGCCCCACCCCAACCCTTAGCCCTAACCCTAACCAACTCTTTTTCTTTATGCCTAACCCTAACCTTAACCCTAACCCCAACCTCAACCCTAACCCCAACCCCAACCCTAACCCTAACCCTTCTTATCTTCTTTTTTCACTCTTTTCTATCGCCCCACCCCAACCCTTAAACCTAAACCTAACCAACTCTTTTTCATTATACCGAACCCTAACCTTAACCCTTAGCCCTAACCCTAACCTCAACCCTAACCCCAACCCTAACCCCAACCCTAACCCTAACCCTAAACACCCCAACCCTTAGCCCTAAACCTAACCAACTATTTTTCTTTATACCTAACCCCAACCTTAACCCTATCGCTAACGCCAACCCCAACACTAAACTCTGGATCGCCGGACTGGGGACCAGACATTCGGGGGGTCTTAACGAGACGTGAGTGCCAGCCCGTTGGACCATAGACGGACCGTGCACACCCTTCTTATCTTCTTCTTCTTTCACTCTTTTCTATCGTCCCACCCCAACCCTTAGCCCTAACCCTAACCAACTATTTTTCTTTATGCCTAACCCTAACCCAAACCCCAACCCCAACTCTAACCCTAACGCCAACCCCAACCCTAAACTCTGGATCGCCAGACTGGGGACCAGACATCCGGGGGTCTTAACGAGACGTGAGTGCCAGCCCGTTGGACCATAGACGGACCGTGCACACCCTTCTTATCTTCTTCTTTTTTCATGCCCCACCCCAACCCTTATCCCTAACCCTAACCAACTCTTTTTCTTTATGCCTAACCCTAACCTTAATCCTAACCCCAACCTCAACCCTAACCCCAACCCCAACCCTAACCCTAACCCTTCTTTTCTTCTTTTTTCACGCTTTTCTATCGCCCCACCCCAACCCTTAAACCTAAACCTAACCAACTCTTTTTCATTATACCGAACCCTAACCTTAACCCTTAGCCCTAACCCTAACCTCAACCCTAACCCCAACCCTAACCCCAACCCTAACCCTAACCCTAAAAACCCCAACCCTTAGCCCTAAACCTAACCAACAATTTGTCTTTATACCTAACCCCAACCTTAACCCTATCCCTAACGCCAACCCCAACACTAAACTCTGGATCGCCCGACTGGGGACCAGACATCCGGGGGGCCTTAACGAGACGTGAGTGCCAGCCCGTTGGACCATAGACGGACCGTGCACACCCTTCTTATCTTCTTCTTTTGTCACTCTTTTCTATCGCCCCACCCCAACCCTTAGCCCTAACCCTAACCAACTCTTTTTCTTTATGCCTAAACCTAACCTTAACCCTAACCCCAACCTCAACCCTAACCCCAACCCCAACCCTAACCCTAACCCTAACCCTTCTTATCTTCTTTTTTCACTCTTTTCTATCGCCCCACCCCACCCCAACCCTAAAACCTAAACCTAACCAACTCTTTTTCATTATACCGAACCCTAACCTTAACCCTTAGCCCTAACCCTAACCTCAACCCTAACCCCAACCCTAACCCCAACCCTAACCCTAACCCTAAAAACCCCAACCCTTAGCCCTAAACCTAACCAACTATTTTTCTTTATACCTAACCCCAACCTTAACCCTATCCCTAACGCCAACCCAACACTAAACTCTGGATTGCCGGACTGGGGACCAGACATCCGGGGGGCCTTAACGAGACGTTAGTGCCAGCCCGTTGGACCATAGACGGACCGTGCACACCCTTCTTATCTTCTTCTTTTGTCACTCTTTTCTATCGCCCCACCCCAACCCTTAGCCCTAACCCTAACCAACTCTTTTTTCTTTATGCCTAACCCTAACCCAAACCCCAACCCCAACTCTAACCCTAACGCCAACCCCAACCCTAAACTCTGGATCGCCAGACTGGGGACCAGACATTCGGGGGGTCTTAACGAGACGTGAGTGCCAGCCATATGGACCATAGACGGACCGTGCACACCCTTCTTATCTTCTTCTTTTTTCACGCCCCACCCCAACCCTTAGCCCTAACCCTAACCAACTCTTTTTCTTTATGCCTAACCCTAACCTTAACCCTAACCCCAACCTCAACCCTAACCCCAACCCCAATCCTAACCCTAACCCTAACCCCTCTTATCTTCTTTTTTCACTCTTTTCTATTGCCCCACCCCAACCCTTAAACCTAAACCTAACCAACTCTTTTTCATTATACCGAACCCTAACCTTAACCCTTAGCCCTAACCCTAACCTCAACCCTAACCCCAACCCCAACCCTAACCCTAACCCTAAAAACCCCAACCCTTAGCCCTAAACCTAACCAACTATTTTTCTTTATACCTAACCCCAACCTTAACCCTATCCCTAACGCCAACCCCAACACTAAACTCTGGATCGCCGGACTGGGGACCAGACATCCGGGGGGCCTTAACGAGACGTGAGTGCCAGCCCGCTGTACCATAGACGGACCGTGCACACCCTTCTTATCTTCTTCTTTTTTCACTCTTTTCTATCGCCCCACCCCAACCCTTAGCCCTAATCCTAACCAACCCTTTTTCATTATACCGAACCCTAACCTTAACCTAACCCCAACCCTAACCCTAACCCTAACTCCAACCCCAACCCTAAAAACCCCAACCCTTAGCCCTAAACCTAACCAACTATTTTTCTTTATACCTAACCCTAACCTTAACCCTAACCCTAACCCTAATCCTAATCCTAACCCTAACCCTAACCCCAACCCCAACCCTAAACTCTGGATCGCCAGACTGGGGACCAGACATCCGGGAGGCCTCAACGAGACGTGAGTGCGAGCCCGCTGTACCATAGACGGACCGTGCACACCCTTCTTGTCTTCTTCTTTTTTCACTCTTTTCTATCGCCCCACCCCAACCCTTAGCCCTAACCCTAACCAACTCTTTTCTTTATGCCTAACCCTGACCCTAACCTTAACCCTAACCCCAACCCTAACCCTAACCCAAACCCCTATGCCTAACCCCAACCCCAAACCTAACCCTAACTCTAAACCTAACACCAACCCCAACCCTAAACTCTGGATCGCCAGCCTGGGGACCAGACATCCGGGGGGCCTTAAAGAAACGTGAGTGCGAGCACGCTGTACCATAGACGGACCGTGCACACCCTTCTTGTCTTCTTCTTTTTTCACTCTTTTCTATCGCCCCACCCCAACCCTTAACCCTAACCCTAACCAACTCTTTTTTCTTTATGCCTAACCCTAACCCTAACCTTGACATACCTGCAAGAGTGGAAATGGTACAGTAAGTGTTTATTTTATTATGCTTAGTTTGTATGGTTAGCACCGAGCAATGCTGCTGATGCTAAAGCATTTAAATAAAGCTGCATCCTTCTAAAACGTATTGCTCATCCTCTTTATGTTCGGGCTCAAAAATATAAGGTTATGGATTATACAGTATTTTTTCCCATAGTAATCGTTGTTGGCTCTCACAAAGTCTGCTTGATTAGCATTAGTGTTGATGGGGAAGGGATCTGCGGTTCCTAACTTTGGGTCACGTGGCTGCCTTGCTCATGAACGCTTTGGAATCTCTGAGATTTATAGACTATTTTGATCATATCTATTTATTTGCAAACTGTGGAAGTCTTTGCTGTCGTCAATCAGATAGCTTCAATACATAAGCAACTTATTTTTCTATTCTACTGCTACTTTAAATTAAATTTGCAGATAAATGCCTTAGAGTCAGATATTTTGGCACATATATGCTAACTCTTAGCATGCTAGCTTTTTTTTGGCAAATTTTGCAGGTATACACCTCAGAGTCATACAAAAGCCCAAAAGCAGTGAAGTTGTCACGTTGTGTAAATGGTAAATAAAAAGAGAATACAACAAATCCTTTTCAACTTATATTCAATTGAATAGACTGCAAAGACAAGATATTTCATATTTCTAAATATTTTTTTTGCAAATAATCATGAACTTAGAATTTAAGGGCAGCAACACATTGCAAAAAATGTATTTTTACCAGTGTGTTACATGGCCTTTCCTTTTAACAACACTCAGTAAAGGTTTAGGAACTGAGGAGACACATTTTTGAAGTGGAATTATTTCCCATTCTTGCTTGATGTATAGCTTAAGTTGTTGAACAGTCTCCCTTCTCATATTTTAGCCGTTCTAACACGTGGCTTGGCATTGTCTTGCTGAAATAAGCAGGGGCGTCCATGATTACGTTGCTTGGATGGCAACATATGTTGCTCCAAAACCTGTATGTATCTTTCAGCATTAATGGTGCCTTCACAGATGTGTAAATTACCCATGTCTTGGGCACTAATACACCCCCATACCATCACACATGCTGGCTTTTACACTTTGCGCCTATAACAATCCGGATGGTTCTTTTCCTCTTTGGTCCGGAGGACACCACGTCCACAGTTTCCAAAAACAATTTGAAATGTGGACTCGTCAGACCAGAGAACACTTTTCCACTTTGCATCAGTCCATCTTAGATGAGCTCAGGCCCAGCGAAGCCGGCGGCAATTCTGGGTGTTGTTGATAAATGGCTTTCGCTTTGCATAGTAGAGTTTTAACTTGCATTTACAGATGTAGCGACCAACTGTAGTTACTGACAGTGGTTTTCTGAAGTGTTCCTGAGTCCGTGTGGTGATATCCTTTACACACTGATGTCACTTTTTGATGCAGTACCGCCTGAGGGATCCAAGGTCCGTAATATCATGGCTTACGTGCAGTGATTTCTCCGGATTCTCTGAACCTTTTGATGATATTACGGAGCGTAGATGGTGAAATCCCTAAATTCCTTGCAATAGCTGGTTGAGAAATGTTGTTCTTAAACAATTTGCTCAGGCGTTTGTTGACAAAGTGGTGACCCTCGCTCCCATCCTAAATAAATCATAAAAAATTTAATGTTTATGTTTTTAGGGAAATAACTAAAAAATTCATACAAAATTGATACTAATGTTTTTAAGGAAATAACAAAAAAAAATCATTAAAAAATGTATGTTTATGTTTTTAAGGAAATAACAAAAATAATCATTAAAAAAATGTTATGTTTATGTTTTTAAGGAAATAACTAAAAAAAATCATACAAAATTCAATGTTTATGTTTTTAAGGATATAACCACAAAAAATCATACAAAATGTAATGTTTATGTTTTTAAGGATATAACTAAAAAAAAAATCATAAAACATTTGATGTTTGTTTTTAAGGATATAATAAATAAATAAATCATAAAAAAATGTAATGTTTATGTTTTTAGGGAAATAACTAAAAAATTCATAAAAATTGATACTTATGTTTTCAAGGAAATAACAAAAAAAAATCGTTAAAAAATGTATTTTAATGTTTTTAAGGAAATAACAAAAATAATCATAAAAAATGATATGTTTATGTTTTTAAGGAAATAACTAAAAAAAAACATACAAAATTTAATGTTTATGTCTTTAAGGATATAACCACAAAAAATCATACAAAATGTAATGTTTATGTTTTTAAGGATATAACTAAAAAAAAATCATAAAAAATGTAATGTTTGTTTTTAAGGATATAACTAAAAAAAAATCATACAAAATTTAATGTTGATGTTTTTAGCGAAATAACTAAAAAATTCATACCCACCTGTTCCCAATTAGCCTGTTCACCTGTGGGATGTTCCAAATAAGTCTTTGATGAGCATTCCTCAACTTTCTCACTCTTTTTTGCCACCTGTGCCAGCTTTTTTGAAACATGTTGCAGCCACCAAATGAGCGAATATTTGCAAAAAATAGTTTGAACGTTAAATATCTTGTCTTTGCAGTCTATTCAATTGAATATAAGTTGAAAAGGATTTGTTGTATTCTCTTTTTATTTACCATTTACACAACGTGACAACTTCACTGCTTTTGGGGTTTTTGTATGTGTTGGTTCTTGTTAGCATGCAAACGTTTAATGTTTTTTCCCCCGAAATTCTCAAAATGTTGGATGACGACGCCTGCTGCAACACGCACGCCGCGCAGGCGACTGTGGTTTGGTGAATCAAAGTGTGGGAAGGAGGGGGTGCTGTTGGGTGCCGGGGGTGAGGGGGGGTGGTGGGGGGGTCAGTGCAGGGCCGGCCCGTGGCATAGGCCGTATAGGCAAATGCTAAGGGCGCCGTCCATCAGGGGGCGCCACGCCAGTGCCACAAATGTTGGAGAAAAAAAAAAAAAAAAAAAAAGTTGTTACTATTATTTCTAAATACAAAAAAATAATCTCACGTTAATTAAAATGCAAAGTAAAGCCTATTTAATAGAAATATTATTTGTTACAACATTACGCCCCCCTCCTCCCCCCGCACGGTGCGCCCCCTCCCTTCCCGTATCATGACTCTTTTTGGACGTCACCACATCAAAAAATCAACACAAGATGTCAAAACGGCCAAAACTGTCAGGTGCCCAGGGAAGAAAAAAGAGAAAAGAAGAGGAGAAACGAGAAAAGACAGAGGTAGCAGGTAGGTAACGTTAGCCTACATGAAATTATTTGTCTGTTACAGAATGTGATAGTAACCTGGCTTTTTAGCATTAAGCTAATGTTACATGACTCGGCAATTGCTAATCAATAAATAGCTAGTTCTGTTTTAACATCGGGTTAATATTGTGGAGGGGACTAAATTGTTATGGAAAATAATAATGTAACATTAGGTAATTACAGTACTCCCACCTTACATTCCTCAGGGACATTTGTATTAGATCTTTTAAGCAGGTGTTTTTTGTTTACATTATTGCCTTCTGGTTAGCTAATGTTTGCCCTGCAGGTAATAGTCACTTTTCCACCCCTTTATATATTAGGTATAGTTGTAAGTAAAAAAAAAAGGTCAAAGACAAAGCTATTCGGGTTCTTGTGAGTATATACACTTCACTGCCGATGGGGGGGGGGCGCCGCCACCTAAAATCTTGCCTAGGGCGCCAGATTGGTTAGGGCCGGGCCTGGGTCAGTGTCTTGTCACTCAGCGGTTTTGCTTGAGAAGAGAAAAAAAAAAAAAAGATGAAATAGTTTTTTTGCGGAGGGAATCAAACACTTCCTGGCTTTAAAGTGGAAACAGCGGCCACTTCCTCCCTCATGCAGGTAAGCGGAGGCACCACCCGGGAGGGGGCCACGCAGAAGTGTGTGTGTGTGTGTGTGTGTGTGTGTGTGTGTGTGTGTGTGTGTGTGTGTGTGTGTGTGTGTGGGACACAAAGACGGCGAGTCTAAACAATTCGCGCCATCGCCACCTCCATCTTGGGGGCCTCAGGCAAGCTTGTGTGCGCCCGTTCACAAGCGCCTGCCCCGGGCCCCTCGCCTGGGGAGGTAACGCCACACCGCGGCGCTGCGGTGGTGGGGGGGGGGGGGAGGCCCAGAGGCCGAGCGGCCGTGCCGGGAAGTTCACGGCGTGCAGCCGCGGTCGGCGGGTCAAGTGCCGCGCGCCCACGTGAACACTGGGAGCATTCACACGGGCGCTCACAAGAGACGCCGCGGGGAGGGGCGGGCGAGCGGGGGGCCTGGGGGGGGGGTCGCTTCCTCACACATATACAGTGCAGCACACATGCATGGGGGGTGGGGGGGGCATCAGACAGTCGGTCAAGGAGAACTGGTTTCATGTCAAGGGGATCAAACCAAAGAGGTCGGTCCACTTTGCACTTTGGACGGTTTAGTGCGGGGGTCGGCCCATTTTTCCCAAAATGTGTAAAAACAGATTTTTTGTATTAATAATGTTTCTGTAGGAGGACAAACGTGACGCAATCTTCCCTCATTGTTAGAACTACCACTGTTTAATATGTTTGTGTTAAGGCTGAAACGACGCGTCGACGTAGTCGACGTCATTGGTTACGTAAATACGTCGACGCCGTTTTTGTGCGTCGGCGCGTCACATATTTACGTCACACTACTGTCATGGCGGAGCGCAACGCAGACGATGCGAGCGAGGGGAAAAAAGCACGCCAAAAGTCGTCAAAAGTGTCGGAGTATTTCAATAAACGGCCTAATAACGTTGTTGTATGCACACTGTCGAGCGGAAATGGCCTATCATAGCAGCCCAACGGCTATGAACGAACATTTGAAAAGAAAACCCCCGACAGCGTTCTTGCCATCACCATCACCAAGTAAATCGTCCGTGTGCGTATACGTTGTCATTATTACACAAAAACATGAATGTGTCATTTGTATCTGCGTTGTAAATTCATAAACTAAAGCACCGTTTCGCTCTGAGAGGCGCGTTTGGCGTGCCTGTTCAGTGTTTACAAAGACGCGCTCCTCTTTAACGCTGTGGAGAGGCGGCGGCGGCGAGCGAGCGGCGAGGCGGGGCGCACCGGGAGCGACGCCGCAATCGTGCCCAGGTGCGCGATCCGAGCGAGCGAGGAAGAGGAGCCGAAAAGCGAGGAGAGAAAAGAGTTGGAAGAGAAAAGACTTTGTGTAAAATTAAAAGATTGTAAACCTGGCAAAGCCGTCTGGCGTTCAGTCTGTCGGTCCTGAAAGAACCCCACGGCACAAGACGTGTCACAAACGCTAACGTTAATTAGTTGTGCAAATACCTTTTACAACATTAACAGTTACATATACTATGTACAAACCAACAATTAACTTTCACTTTAATCATACTATCATTGTTGTGTTATTAAGCAAAATAAGCAATACTTTTACTTTTGTTGAAATGTTTACACTGTACACTTTTTTGTATTGGATGTTTAGCTTTATTTTTGCACATTTTAGCAAATAAGCAATACTTTTACTTTTGTTGAAATGTTTACACTTGTTACAGAATATTTCCGTTTTGCACTTTTTTGTATTGGATGTTTATCTTTATTTTTGCACATTTTAAAGCAAAATAAGCAATACTTTTACTTTTGAAATGCTTATACTATTCCAGAATATTAAGATTTGCACTGGATGTTTACTTTTATATTTGCACATTAAAAAGCAAATAAGCTACTTTTAATTTTGTTAAATGTTAAAAGTTTTAAATTTACATTGTTACAGAATATTGTTGTTGTCAATGTTGACTGAGTGGCCATACTTTTTTTTTTGTAAATAAAAGCCATGCCTTTTGAAAAAACTGGCCTACATTTATTTTTTCCTCTTCATTTTAAATAAAAAAAATAATCGGTAAAAGGAAAAATAATCTATAGATTAATCGAAAAAATAATCTATAGATTAACCGATTAATCGAAAAAATAATCTATAGATTAATCGATAGAAAAATAATCGTTAGCTGCAGCCCTAGTTTGTGTGCATGCTTCACTGATGACAGTAATTTGGCGAGCACCGTTTTGTCCCACTCATTTCGGTGGTCCCTGAACTCACTGTAGTTTGTTTGGGGGGGGGGACATCAGACAGTCGGTCAAGGAGAACTGGTTTTATGTCAAGGGGACCAAACCAAAGAGGTCTGTCCACTTTGCACTTTGGACGGTTTACATTTTTCCCAAAATGTATAAAAATGTATTTTTTGTTTTAATAATGTTTCTGTAGGAGGACAAAAATGACGCAATCTTCCCTCATTGTTAGAACTACCACTGTTTAAAATGTTTGTGTTTATGCTTCATAAACACAAACTCACTCATTTCGGCGGTCCTTGAAGTCACCGTAGTTTGTTTACGTGTACGACTTTCTCCGACGCCGCCACAGAAAGACGTGTTTTATGCTACTCCCTCTTTGTCTCAGTTTGTCCACCAAACTTTTTATGCTGTGCGGGAATACACAAAGGTGCGCTTTGTAGATGTTATTGACTTGTTGGAGGGCTAAAAATCCATGCTAACATGCTATTTAGGCTCGCTGTGTGTACATATTGCATCTTTTTGCCTCATTTGTAGCTATTTTTGAGCTCATTTAATTTGCTTTACTTATGTCCTCCGAGTATTTAATTTATTAGAAGAAGACAGCCTGTCGTTTCCTTTAAAGGGGAACATTATCACAATTTCAGAAGGGTTAAAACCATTAAAAATCCGTTCCCAGTGGCTTATTTTATTTTTCGAAGTTTTTTTCAAAATTTTACCCATCACGCAATATCCCTAAAAAAAAGCTTCAAAGTGCCTGATTTTAACCATCATTATATACACCCGTCCATTTTCCTGTGACGTCACATAGTGATGCCAACACAAACAAACACGGCGGATAGAACAGCAAGCTATAGCGACATTAGCTCGGATTCAGACTCGGATTTCAGGGGCTTAAGCGAAATTGAAGAAGAAACTGAAGCTATTGAGCCATATCGGTTTGAACCGTATGCAAGCGAAACCGACGAAAACGACACGACAGCCAGCGACACGGGAGAAAGCGAGGACGAATTCGGCGATCGCCTTCTAACCAACGATTGGTATGTGTTTGTTTTTAAGTGTTGTAATGTTTTTAAGCTAAATTATTGGTAAACACAGTTTATGTATAATAATTTCCGTAAAACCGCGAGTAATGAATAAAGTTTTCATCAATTAATATATTCTGTAGACATACCCTCATCCGCTCTCTTTTCCTGAAAGCTGATCTGTCCAGTTTTGGAGTTGATGTCAGCAGGCCAGGGAAGCTAGGGTCGATATTCTTCTCTTGACGGTGTGAGCCAAGACATCCAGGGGGTTTAGCTCGCTCGTCTGCGGGAACAAACTGCCGCCATTGCTTGCCGTGCTAGCGAGGTCCTTTGTCCCTGAATTGCTCACACACTCCGGCAGATTCAATGGGGGTCTGGCGGCAGATTTCTTTGACTTTATGGTTGGAAATGCATCTGCTTTGAGTGTCGCAGGATATCCACACATTCTTGCCATCTCTGTCGTAGCATAGCTTTCGTCGGTAAAGTGTGCGGAACAAACGTCCAATTTCTTGCCACTTTGGCATCTTTGGGCCACTGGTGCAACTTGAATCCGTCCCTGTTGGTGTTGTTACACCCTCCGACAACACACCGACGAGGCATGATGTCTCCAAGGTACGGAAAACAGTCGAAAAAAACGGAAAATAACAGAGCTGATTTGACCCGGTGTTTGAGAAAATGGCGGATTGCTTCCTGATGTGAATATTTAATTCGGAAAGTTCGGAAATCGGTTAAAAAAATATATGGTCTTTTTTCTGCAACATCAAGGTATATATTGACGCTTACATAGGTCTGGTGATAATGTTCCCCTTTAATATGTTTGTGTGTATTAAGGCTGAAACGACGCGTCGACGTAGTCGACGTCATCGGTTACGTAAATACGTCGACGCCGTTTTTGTGCGTCGGCGCGTCGCATATTTACGTCACACTACTTTACTGTCATGGCGGAGCGCAAAGCAGACGATGCGAGCGAGGGGAAAAAAGCACGCCAAAAGTCGTCAAAAGTGTGGGAGTATTTCAATAAACGGCCTAATAATGTTGTTGTATGCACACTGTGTCGAGCGGAAATGGCCTATCATAGCAGCACAACGGCTATGAACGAATATTTGAAAAGAAAACCCCCGACAGCGTTCTTGCCATCACCATCAACAAGTCAATCATCCGCGTGCGTATACGTTGTCATTATTACACAAAAACATGAATGTGTCATTTGTATCTGCGTTGTAAATTCATAAACTAAAGCACCGTTTCACTCTGAGAGGCGCGTTTGGCGTGCCTGTTCAGTGTTTACAAAGACGCGCTCCTCTTTAACGCTGTGGAGAGGCGGCGGCGGCGGCGAGCGAGCGGCGAGGCGGGGCGCGCCGGGAGCGACGCCGCAATCGTGCCCAGGTGCGCGATCCGCGCAGTTGGAAGAGAAAAGACTTTGTGTAAAATTAAATGATTGTAAACCTGGCAAAGCCGTCTGGCGTTCAGTCTGTCGGTCCTGAAAGAACCCCACGGCACAAGACGTGTCACAAACGCTAACGTTAATTAGTTGTGCAAATACCTTTTACAACATTAACAGTTACATATACTATGTACAAACCAACAATTAACTTTCACTTTAATCATACTATCATTGTTGTGTTATTAAGCAAAATAAGCAATACTTTTACTTTTGTTGAAATGTTTACACTGTACACTTTTTTGTATTGGATGTTTAGCTTTATTTTTGCACATTTTAGCAAATAAGCAATACTTTTACTTTTGTTGAAATGTTTAGGTTACACTTGTTACAGAATATTTCCGTTTTGCACTTTTTTATATTGGATGTTTATCTTTATTTTTGCACATTTTAAAGCAAAATAAGCAATACTTTTACTTTTGAAATGCTTATACTATTCCAGAATATTAAGATTTGCACTGGATGTTTACTTTTATATTTGCACATTAAAAAGCAAATAAGCTACTTTTAATTTTGTTAAATGTTAAAAGTTTTAAATGTTTACATTGTTACAGAATATTTTGTCATGTTGTTGTCAATGTTGACTGAGTGGCCATACTTTTTTTTTTTGTAAATAAAAGCCATGCCTTTTGAAAAAACTGGCCTACATTTATTTTTTCCTCTTCATTTTAAATTAAAAAAAAATCGGTAAAAGGAAAAATAATCTATAGATTAATCGAAAAAATAATCTATAGATTAACCGATTAATCGAAAAAATAATCTATAGATTAATCGATAGAAAAATTATCGCTAGCTGCAGCCCTAGTGTGTATGCTTCACTGATGACAGTAATTGGGCGAGCACCGTTTTGTCCCACTCATTCCGGCGGTCCCTGAACTCACCGTAGTTTGTTTACGTGCACGACTTTCTCCGACGCCGCCACAGAAAGACGTGTTTTATGCCACTCCCTCTTTGTGCCCCAAAAATGTTTAACCCTTCGTGAGGATTGTGGTTGATTCTTCATTTAAACGGGATCATGCGAGCGTCCCTGCAAGAGTGGAAATTGTACAGTAAGTGTTTATTTTGTTATGCTTAGTTTGTATGGTTTTGTGTGTGATTTTCCCGAGAGAGTCACGAATTTCCCGAAAATCTCCTGGGGCAACCATTCTCACGAATTTCTCCTGATTTCCACCCAGACAACAATATTGGGGGCGTGCCTTCAGCGTCCTCTCTCACCTGAAACCTTCACCCTTTAACAGCCGCATGCCGTCCTCAGTCACGGCCGCTTTTCCTCCATATAAACAGCGTGCCGGCCCGGTCACATAACATCTATGGCTTTTGGAACTCAGTGCACACACAACGACCTATCTGGATTCCATAAGAGATTCGATAAGGAATCGGTTCGATAAGAGGATTCGCTAATTTATGTCAAGGGGACCAAACCAAAGAGGTGGGTCCACTTTGCACTTTGGACGGTTTAGTGCGGGGGTCGGCCCATTTTTCCCAAAATGTATAAAAATAGATTTTTTGTATTAATAATGTTTCTGTAGGAGGACAAACATGACGCAATCTTCCCTCATTGTTAGAACTACCACTGTTTAATATGTTTGTGTTTATGCTTCATAAACACAAACACGAGCACCGTTTTGTCCCACTCATTTCGGCGGTCCTTGAACTCACCGTATTTTGTTTACGTGTACAACTTTCTCCGACGCTGCCACAGAAAGACGTGTTTTACGCTACTCCCTCTTTGTCTCAGTTTGTCCACCAAATGTTTTATGCTGTGCGGGAATGCACAAAGGTGCGCTTTGTTGGTGTTATTGACTTGTTAGAGGGCTAATAATCCATGCTAACATGCTATTTAGGCTAGCTGTGTGTACATATTGCATCTTTTTGCCTCATTTGTAGCTATATTTAGCTTTACTTATGTCCTCCGAGTATTTAATTTATTAGAAGAAGACAGCCTGACGTTTCCTTTAACTTGGACACACACATCTATACCTTTGGCAATTCAAAAACAGTAATTTGGATGGATGTAATGTTTATGGCTTTAAAGAAATAACTAAAGCAATCATAAACAATGTAATGTTTATGTTTTTAAGGATATAACAAAACAAAAAAATCATAAATAATGTAACGTTTATTTTTTTAAAGATATAACTCCGAAAATCGTACAACATGTAGAAAGTTGTTACACATTAGCAGCTATTAGCATGTAGCATTCTCCCTCTCTCCCCACAATGCTAAACAAGCTCAAATGACCACCATCGCCCCCTAGTGTTTGGAGGCACACAATTCGATTGCTTGTGAACCGTACTTTGAGTGTAAAAAACGGAAAGAGTGAACTATTTCGGGGCTGTAAACGCGGCGACAGTAATGTTGTCCCGCTGGCGTCCGTGTCCGTGTTCAGACGCCATCTTTGCTGCAGGGTATGACCCAGAAAATGTAATGTTTGTTTTTAAGGAAATAACTAAAAAAAATCATACAAAATGTAATGTTTATGTTTTTAAGGAAATAACTAAAAAAAATCATACAAAATGTAATGTTTATGTTTTTAAGGATATAACAAAAAAGAAAATCATAAAACGTGTGATGTTTGTTTTTAAGGATATAATTTTTTTTAAATCATAAAAAATGTAATGTTTATGTTTTAGGGAAATAACTAAAAAAATTCATTAAAAAAATGATATTTATGTTTATAAGGAAATAACAAAAATAATCATAAAAAATGTAATGTTTATGTTTTTAAAGAATTAACTTTAAAAAATCATACACAATTTAATGTTTGTTTTTAAGGATACAAATAAAAAAATCATACAAAATATGATTATGTTTTTAGGGAAATAACTAAAAAATTCATAAAAATTAGATATTTATGTATTTAAGGAAATAGCAAAAAAAATCGTAAAAAAATGTATGTTTATGTTTTTAAGGGGAAAAAATCCTCAAAAATGTAATGTTTGTTTTTAAGGATATAACCACAAAAAATCATATAAAATGTAATGTTTGTGTTTTTAAGGAAATAAAAAAAAAATCATAAAAAGATTATGTTTATGTTTTTAAGGATGCAACTAAAAAAAATCATAAAAAATTGAATGTTTGTTTGTAAGGAAATAAAAAAATCATAAAAAATGCAATGTTTGTTTTTAAGGAAATAACTAAAACAATCATAAACAATGTAGTGTATGTTTTTAAGGATATAACAAACCAATCATAAATAATGTAATTCGATTGCTTGTGAACCGTATTTTGAGTGTAAAAAACGGAACGAGTGAACTATTTCGGGGCTGTAAACCTGGCGACAGTAATGTTGTCCCGCTGGCGTCCTTGTCCGTGTTCAGATGCCATCTTTGCTGCAGGATATGACCCAGAAAATGTAATGTTTGTTTTTAAGGAAATAACTAAAAAAAAAAAATCATACAAAATCTAATGTTTATGTTTTTAAGGATATAACAAAAAAAATAAATCATAAAACATGTAGTTTGTTTTTAAGGATATAACAAAACAAAACAAAATCTTACAAAATGTAATGTTTATGTTTTTAGGGAAATAATTAAAAAAATCATAAAAATTTGATATTTATGAAATAACAAAAAATCTTTTAAAAAAAATATATGTTTATGTTTTTAAGGAAATAACAAAAATAATCGTAAAAAATGTAATGTTTATGTTTTTAAGGAAATAACTAAAAAAAACTCATAAAAAATGTAATGTCCATGTTTTTAAGGATATAACAAAAAAAATCATAAAGCATGTGATGTTTGTTTTTAAGGATATAATAAATAAATAAATCTGAAAAAAATATAATGTTTATGTTTTTAGGGAAATAACTACAACATTCATAAAAAATTGATACTTATGTTTTCAAGGAAATAACAAAAAAAAATCGTTAAAAAAATTATTTTTATGTTTTTAAGGAAATAACAAAAATAATCATAAACAATGTTATGTTTATGTTTGTTTTTTTCATAAACAATGTTATGTTTATGTTTTTAAGGAAATAACAAAAAAAATCGTACAAAATGTAATGTTTATGTTTTTAAGGATATAACCACAAAAAAGCATACAAAATGTAATGTTTATGTTTTTAAGGATATAACTAAAAAGAAAATCATAAAAAATGTAATATTTGTTTTTAAGGATACAACTAAAAAAAAAACATACAAAATTTAATGTTGATGTTTTTAGCGAAATAACTAAAAAATTCATACAAATTTGATATTTATGTTTTTAAGGAAATAACAAAAAAAATTATGTTTATGTGTTTCAGGAAATAACTAAAATAATCGTAAAAAATGTAATGTTTATGTTTTTAAAAATAAAAAAAAAATCATTAAAAATGTAATGTTTGTTTTTAAGGATATAACCACAAAAAAATCACAAAAAAAATGTAATGTTTGTGTTTTTAAGGAAGTACAAATAAAATCATAAAAAGATGTATGTTTATGTTTCTAAGGATGCAACTAAAAAATAAAAATAAAAATTATGTTTGTAAGGAAATAAAAAATCATAAAAAATGTAATGTTTGTTTTTAAGGAAATAACTAAAACAATCATAAACAATGTAGTGTTTGTTTTTAAGGATATAACAAACAAAAAATTCATAAATCATGTAATTCGATTGAACCGTATTTTGAGTGTAGTGATGCGTCTAGTGCAGCATGCTAGAGAGACGTTGCATGTAGGGATGCATGTGACGCACAGCTCCTGCCGCTGACCGACCCAGCTGGGTAAAGGAAGCCGAGTGCGTAAGTCTTCCGAGGTCAGTACATAGCCTCTCCTTCACCAAGACCCTTCACCTTGCCTCCTCGTGGCAGCACACGGTAACTGGAGTCTCGCGACTTCAGGCTAAAAAGTAGGGGATCGACCCGCTGCCTTGCGGGTAAGTCCAGGAAGACAAGGGCTCGGGGAGCACACCCTGAGAGAAAAGCACCGTGATGGAGGCACACGTAGGCGGGCCACGACAGACTGAGGGTTCCGGCGGCCTCCTGCAGCTATGAAGAGGTGCTGGTTGTCCTGGGTTTCCCCCTTGCCACTAGGCTCCATCTCTTTGTGGCGAAGATAGTGCGGCTGGGAACTGTGCACCCCCAGAGGCACTTAAAACGTATCACCACACAGGTCTCTGCTTCTGACCTTGGTGGATCCAGAACAGCAATTGGATTCTGAAGCACAAAGTCTGACGGCGTCAGGATGTCTGATAACGGGGGAAGGTTAGAATGAACTGGGAGCTTCTAGTTAGAGCCCTGCACGTCAGCGATACAGGGCTATAATGGTTGCTATCAGCTGGGAATTGAGTGGCAGCTGATTTCGGCAGACCCCTGTATGACTGAGCAGCCCTATTTAGGAGCCACACTGCTCACCCCAAAGTTGGGGGAAGGCCTAGAAAAGGTGGCTTAAACATTGTCCACTCTTCACACCCCGGGTCGGATACCGCACCTACCGGGACATTCCACTACCTCGGTCGAAAAACAAAAAATAAACAAGTTCCCCTGAAATTGGCTACATGGAACATTAGAACCCTCCTGGACAACAACCCTGACAGGCCGCAAAGAAGAACTGCGCTTGTTGCTGCTGAGCTCAGACGTTACGGAATTGACATCGCCGCCTTGAGTGAGACCAGACTTCTGGATGAGGGATCCCTAAAGGAAGAAGGCTTAGGGTTATACCTTTTTCTGGAAGGGTTACTCTACAGAAGGTCCGCATCACCATGGTGTTGGTTTGGCAATAAAAAACAGCCTGCTACCCAGTTTCCCTGAAACACCTACCGGCATAAGTGAAAGACTCAGGTCTGTCCGTATTCCCCTTGCAAAACACCGCTACGCAACTCTTCTCAGTGCCTATGCGCCAACTTTACCATCCGAGAATGAGGCAAAGGACCGTTTCTACCAGGAACTAGATGAGGCCCTACAGCGCATCCCTAGCAGTGACAAAATCTTCCTGCTTGGTGATTTTAATGCCAGGGTGGGGAAAAACCACCTCATATGGAAAGGAGTGATTGGGAAGCATGGTATCGGGAAGGTCAACAGCAATGGCTTGAGGCTACTCAGTCTCTGTGCTGAGCATGACCTGACAATCACCAACACAATCTTCCAACAGAAAAATAAACACAAGGCTACCTGGATGCACCCACGATCCAAGCAATGGCATCTGCTGGATTACGTCATCGTGAGACACAAGGACATCAAGGACGTGCACATCACCCGTGCAATGCGAGGTGCTGACTGCTGGACTGACCACCGCATGATTATCTCCAAGTTGCGAGCGTCAGTACGTCCCCCTGTTCGTCTCCCAAAAACTGGAAAGAAGCGGTTGGACTGTGCCCGGCTTGAAGCAGACGAGGCCCGGAACAGCCTTCGATCCTCCATTGCAGGGAAGCTGCAGGAAATCGACCCCTTCCTGAGCCCTGAAGGCAGTGTTGATGACACCTGGACCTGCCTTAGCTCAAAGCTCTATGAGGTTGCAGCCGAGTCTATTGGCTACCGCCGTAGGAGGCATCAGGACTGGTTCGACGAAAATTCAGAATCCATCAGAACCATACTGGACACCATGCACAAGGCCCATAACGCAGCCCTGAACAACCCTACATCTGTCAGGCTAAAGCAGCACTGGAGAACATCAAGGAAGGAGGTACAGTCTGTTCTACGAAAACTGAAAACTGACTAGTGGACTGACAAGGCTCAAGAAATTGAACATTTTGCAGTGAAGAACGACATGCACAACTTCTATAATGCTGTGAAAACCATCCATGGCCCCAGGAACTCCTCTCTCTCACCTGTGAAGTCAGCTGATGGCTCAACCCTCATAAAGGACCAGAAACAAGTTGTGGACTTCCAGACACTTTTAAACCAACCTGCCACCCCTGATCTGGCAGTGCTGGATGAGCTGCCCAGCTACCCAACTATTGAAGAACTGGATCTTCCACCAACCTTCTCTGAAGTCCTGGCTGCAATTAGGTCACTTAAGAACAACAAGACCCCTGGCCCGGATGGCATCCCTGCAGAGATCCTTAAACAGAGAGGCTATCTCTGTACCAGAGCAATTTTCCACTATATTGCTGATATATGGAAGCGTGGAGCAGTCCCCCAACAATGGCGGGATGCAAATGTTGTAACCATATATAAAGGGAAGGGTGAGAAGTCTGTCTGTGACAATAGTAGAGGAATATCCCGCAAGGTTCTTGCCAAAGTGATGCTGTCAAGACTCATACAGAGCATAACGGAACACCTGTTGCCTGAGTCTCAATGTGGCTTCAGGAAAAATCGCAGCACTGTGGATATGATTTTCACAACACGCCAGCTACAAGAGAAGTGTCGGGAACAACATCAAGATCTATACATGGCGTTTGTGGACCTATCAAAGGCCTTTGATACGGTCAACAGAGACTTGCTCTGGGCGGTCCTTCTCAGGGTTGGTTGCCCGCGGAAGTTTGTAAACATCCTGCAAAGTTTCCACGAGGGGATGATGGCTCAGGTGACAACAGGAGGACATGAGTCTAGGCCTTTCAAGGTATCCACAGGTGTCAGACAGGGTTGTGTGCTTGCACCTGTACTATTCAACATCTTCCTCATGAGTGTCACCTGGCTACTGCACAAAGAAGTTGAGGGAAGCAGTGGTGTGCTGGTGGATTACAGGATGGATGGAAGCTTATTTAACATCAGAAGGCTGCAGGCGGCTACCAAGGTCAAAACTGTGAACATTGTGGAATTACAGTATGCTGATGATTGTGTCTTCGTGGCACATACATCAGAGGCTCTGCAGGCAACGCTAACAGCTGCTGTGAAGGTCTTTAGTAGACTGGGTCTCACTGTGAACACTGTAAAGACGGAAGTACTGTGCCAGTGGAACTCCCCTCCGCCAACTCGACCGCCATCACCTGTCTTTAACATCGATGACAAGCCCCGAGCAATAGTCCCAGACTTCAAATATCTTGGGAGCATCCTCTCCGAAAACTGCAGCATGGACAATGATGTTCAAAATCGAATCAGGCCTGCCTCAGCCTCCTTTGGTAGACTGCGTAAGAGGGTGTATGTGAACAAAGACCTCAGCATACGTACCAAGGTGGTAGTCTACCAAGCCACACTATTATATGGCTGTGAAGCTTGGACCCTGTATCGCCGCCACATCCAACAGCTGGAGAACTTTCACATCAAGTGTCTCCAGCGGATCCTTGGGCTGACATGGCGTGATCGTGTGCCACACACGGAAGTCCTGAGTAAAACTGGTACCAAGAGCATGGAGGCCACTTTTCTCCAGTACCAACTGCGATGGGCCGGCCACACCATCAGAATGCCAGTTGATAGACTTCCCCGACAACTGCTGTATGGTCAACTTCATCATGGCCAGAGATCTGCAGGAGGCCAAAAGCGGAGATATAAGGACCAACTGAAAAGAACTCTCAAGAGGTGTGGACTACAGCACACACAGCTGGAAAGCTCTGCCTCAGATCGCCCTCTCTGGAGGCAACTCTGCCATGCAGGCCTTCAACATTTTGAAGAGGAGAGAGGGAAGGGAAACGCCAGAGGAGGAAGATGGGCCCTGCAGCCAAGACCACAACAAACACTAACTTCATATGCCCCCATTGCAATAGACCATGTGGCTCTCCTATTGGACTTTTTAGTCACCTCAAAACTCACCAATAGAAGAAGTGGAAGTCATCATCGGATACGATGGACTACCATAAGCAAACACAAAAAAATCCCCCAAAAATGTAATGTTTGTGTTTTTAAGGAAGTACAAAAAAAAAACATAAAAAGATTTATGTTTATGTTTGTAAGGATGCAACTAAAAAATAAAAATAAAAATTATGTTTGTAAGGACATAAAAAAATCATAAAAAATGTAATGTTTGTTTTTAAGGATATAACAAACAAAAAAAATCAAAAAACGGATATAGTGAACTATTTCGGGGCTGTAAACGCGGCGACAGTAATGTTGTCCCGCTGGCGTCCGTGTGCGTGTTCAGACGCCATCTTTGCTGCAGGGTATGACCAAGAAAATGTAACGTTTGTTCTTAAGGAAATAACTAAAAAAATCATACAAAATGTAATGTTTATGTTTTTAAGGATATAACAAAATAAACAAATTATAAAAAATGTAATGTTTGTTTTTAAGGATATAACTAAAACAAATCATAAAAAATGGAATGTTTATGTTTTTAGAGAAATAACAAAAAAATTCATAAAAATTTGATATTTATGTTTTTAAGGAAATAACAAAAAAAAAATCGTAAAAAATGTAATGTTTATGTTTTTAAGGAAATAGCAAATATAATCGTAAAAAATGTTTTTTTTGTTTTTAAAGAGGAAAAAATTTATGAAAAAATGTAATGTTTGTTTTTAAGGAAATAAAAAAAGATCATAAAAAGTTTATGTTTTTGTTTTTAAGGATGTACAGTAACTAAAAAAAAATCATAAAAAATGTAATGTTTATGTTTGTAAGGAAATAAAAAATCATAAAGAATTTAATGTTCGTTTTTAAGGATACAACTAAAAACATCATTAAAAATGTAATGTTTATGTTTTTAAGGAAATAACTAAAACAATCATAAACAATGTACTGTTTGTTTTTAAGGATACAACAAACAAAAAAATCATAAATAATGTATTTCAATTGAACCGTATTTTGAGTGTAAAAAACGGAAAAGGTGAACTATTTCGGGGCTGTAAACGCGGCGACAGTAATGTTGTCCCGCTGGCGTCCGTGTCCGTGTTCAGACGCCATCGTTACTGCAGGGTATGACCCAGAAAATGTAATGTTTGTTCTTAAGGAAATAACAAAAAAAAATCATACAAAATGTAATGTTTATGTTTTTAAGGATATAACAAAATAAAAAAATCATAAAAAATGTAATGGTTGTTTTTAAGGATACAACTAAAAAAAAAATCATAAAAAAATTGAATGTTTATGTTTTTAAGGAAATAACAAATATAATCGTAAAAAATGTTTTCTTTGTTTTCAAGGGGGAAAAAATGTATAAAAAATGTAATGTTGTTTTTAAAGAAGTAAAAAAAAATCATAGAAAAGTTTATGTTTTTGTTTTTAAGGATACAACTAAAAAAATCATAAAAAATGTAATTTTTATGTTTGTAAGGAAATAAAAAATCATAAATAATTGAATGTTTGTTTTTAAGGATACAACTAAAATAATAAATAATAAAATAATTAAAAATGTAATGTTTATGTTTTAAGGAAATAACTAAAACAATCATAAACAATGTAGTGTTTGTTTTTAAGGATACAACAAACAAAAAAAATCACAAATCAAGTAATTCGATTGAACCGGATAGAAACGGATAGAGTGAACTATTTCGGGGCTGTAAACGCGGCGACAGTAATGTTGTCCCGCTGGCGTCCGTGTTCAGACGCCATCTTTACTGCGGGGTATGACCCAGAAAATGTAATGTTTGTTTCTAAGGAAATAACTAAAAAAAGCATACAAAATGTAATGTTTACGTTTTTAAGGATATAACAAAATAAAAAAAAATCATAAAAAATGTAATGTTTGTTTTTAAGGATATAACTAAAACAAATCATAAAAAATGTAATGTTTATGTTTTTAGGGAAATAACAAAACAAATTCATAAAAATGTGATATTTATGTTTTTAAGGAAATAACAAATATAATCGTACAAAATGTTTTGTTTGTTTTTAAGGGGGAAAAAATTTATAAAAAATTGAATGTTTGTTTTTAAGGAAATTAAAAAAAAATCATTAAAAAAGTTTCTGTTTTTAAGGAAATAAATATAATCGTAAAAAATGTTTTGTTTGTTTTTAAGGAAATTTAAAAAAATCAAAAAAAGTTTATGTTTTTGTTTTTAAGGATGTAACTAAAAAAATCATAAAAAATATAATGTTTATGTTTGTAAGGAAATAAAAAATCATAAAGAATTTAATGTTTGTTTTTCAGGATACAACTAAAAACATCATTAAAAATGTAATGTTTATGTTTTTAAGGAAATAACTAAAACAATCATAAACAATGTAGTGTTTGTTTTTAAGGATATAACAAAAAAAATCATAAAAAATGTACTTCAATTGAACCGTATTTTGAGTGTAAAAAACGGAAAAGGTGAACTATTTCGGGGCTGTAAACGCGGCGACAGTAATGTTGTCCCGCTGGCGTCCGTGTCCGTGTTCAGACGCCATCGTTACTGCAGGGTATGACCCAGAAAATGTAATGTTTGTTCTTAAGGAAATAACAAAAAAAAATCATACAAAATGTAATGTTTATGTTTTTAAGGATATAACAAAATAAAAAAATCATAAAAAATGTAATGGTTGTTTTTAAGGATATAACTAAAAAAAAATCATAAAAAATTGAATGTTTATGTTTTTAGGGAAATAACAAAAAATTCATAAAAATGTGATATTTATGTTTTTAAGGAAATAACAAAAAAAATCGTAAAAAATTTAATGTTTATGTTTTTAAGGAAATAACACATATAATCGTAAAAAATGTTTTCTTTGTTTTCAAGGGGGAAAAAATTTATAAAAAATGTAATGTTTGTTTTTAAGGATATAACTAAAACAAATCATAAAAAAATTGAATGTTTATGTTTTTAGGGAAATAACAAAAACATTCATAAAAATGTGATATTTATGTCTTTAAGGAAATAACAAAAAAAATCGTAAAAAATGTAATGTTTATGTTTTTAAGGAAATAACAAATATAATCGTAAAAAATGTTTTCTTTGTTTTCAAGGGGGGAAAAATGTATAAAAAATGTAATGTTTGTTTTTAAGGAAATAAAAAAAGATCATAAAAAGTTTATGTTTTTGTTTTTAAGGATGTACAGTAACTAAAAAAAATCATAAAAAATTTAATGTTTATGTTTGTAAGGAAATAAAAAAATCATAAAGAATTTAATGTTCGTTTTTAAGGATACAACTAAAAACATCATTAAAAATGTAATGTTTATGTTTTTAAGGAAATAACTAAAACAATCATAAACAATGTACTGTTTGTTTTTAAGGATATAACAAACCAAAAAATCATAAATAATGTATTTCAATTGAACCGTATTTTGAGTGTAAAAAACGGAAAAAGTGAACTATTTCGGGGCTGTAAACGCGGCGACAGTAATGTTGTCCCGCTGGCGTCCGTGTCCGTGTTCAGACGCCATCGTTACTGCAGGGTATGACCCAGAAAATGTAATGTTTGTTCTTAAGGATATAACAAAAATAAATCATACAAAATGTAATGTTTATGTTTTTAAGGATATAACAAAATAAAAAAAATCATAAAAAATGTAATGGTTGTTTTTAAGGATATAACTAAAAAAAAATCATAAAAAATTGAATGTTTATGTTTTTAGGGAAATAACAAAAAATTCATAAAAATGTGATATTTATGTTTTTAAGGAAATAACAAAAAAAATCGTAAAAAATGTAATGTTTATGTTTTTAAGGAAATAACAAATATAATCGTAAAAAATGTTTTCTTTGTTTTCAAGGGGGAAAAAATTTATAAAAAATGTAATGTTTGTTTTTAAGGATATAACTAAAACAAATCATAAAAAAATTTAATGTTTATGTTTTTAGGGAAATAACAAAAACATTCATAAAAATGTGATATTTATGTCTTTAAGGAAATAACAAAAAAAATCGTAAAAAATGTAATGTTTATGTTTTTAAGGAAATAACAAATATAATCGTAAAAAATGTTTTCTTTGTTTTCAAGGGGGAAAAAATTTATGAAAAAATGTAATGTTTTTAAAGAAGTAAAAAAAAATCATAGAAAAGTTTATGTTTTTGTTTTTAAGGATACAACTAAAAAAATCATAAAAAATGTAATTTTTATGTTTGTAAGGAAATAAAAAATCATAAATAATTGAATGTTTGTTTTTAAGGATACAACTAAAATAATAAATAATAAAATAATTAAAAATGTAATGTTTATGTTTTAAGGAAATAACTAAAACAATCATAAACAATGTAGTGTTTGTTTTTAAGGATACAACAAACAAAAAAATCACAAATCAAGTAATTCGATTGAACCGTATTTTGAGTGTAAAAAAACGGATAGAGTGAACTATTTCGGGGCTGTAAACGCAGCGACAGTAATGTTGTCCTGCTGGCGTCTGTGTCCGTGACGCCATCTTTGCTGCAGGGTATGACCCAGAAAATGTAATGTTTGTTTCTAAGGAAATAACTAAAAAAAGCATACAAAATGTAATGTTTATGTTTTTAAGGATATAACAAAATAAAAAAAATCATAAAAAATGTAATGTTTGTTTTTAAGGATATAACTAAAACAAATCATAAAAAATGTAATGTTTATGTTTTTAGGGGAATAACAAAAAAATTCATAAAAATGTGATATTTATGTTTTTAAGGAAATAACAAATATAATCGTACAAAATGTGTTGTTTGTTTTTAAGGGGGAAAAAATTTATAAAAAATTGAATGTTTGTTTTTAAGGAAATAAAAAAAAATCATTAAAAAAAGTTTCTGTTTTTAAGGAAATAAATATAATCGTAAAAAATGTTTTGTTTGTTTTTAAGGAAATTAAAAAAAATAAAAAAAAGTTTATGTTTTTGTTTTTAAGGATGTCACTAAAAAAATCATAAAAAATATAATGTTTATGTTTGTAAGGAAATAAAAAATCATAAAGAATGTAATGTTTGTTTTTCAGGATACAACTAAAAACATCATTAAAAATGTAATGTTTATGTTTTTAAGGAAATAACTAAAACAATCATAAACAATGTAGTGTTTGTTTTTAAGGATATAACAAAAAAAATCATAAAAAATTTACTTCAATTGAACCGTACTTTGAGTGTAAAAAACGGAAAGAGTGAACTATTTCGGGGCTGTAAACGCGGCGACAGTAATGTTGTCCCGCTGGCCATCTTTGCTGCGGGGAATGACCCAGAAAGCAAGGAGGGCGCCGGGGACCACGTGACGGACGGCGGCGGTGCGCGGACCTTCAGATTGTTCCAGATGCGGTTCCATGCGGTCCCGGCGGAAGGCGGTGCGTTAGCTTGGCTGCGCTGCCGAGCATCTGTCTTTGTGTCTTTGTGTCGGGGGGTAAACCCGCGCTGCCGTCGGGCTTTTGTCTCCCCCCTGATCGCCTCTAATGCCGCAGCACTAATTGTTTAACACAGAAACACATCTTTTCTCCCTTTAATGTTTTTGTCGCTATTGTCGGCCGCGCATTGACGACAAAACCTTTGTGGATTTTCAACAGCCGCCTCCCTCCTCCTCCTCCTCCTCATCTTCTTCATGCCCGCCCTGAGAAAAGGGGGAAAAAAACAAAAACAGGAAACGTGAACATCAGCAGAAAAAGGGGATGTCTGGCAAGTTGCATCATTTTTGCGAAACAAACAGCGTTAGCGGCCTATTAGCATATATACATAAAGAGCGTGTGCGCGCGCCCGTCTCCGAAATAAAAGGAAAACACAAAAGGAGGCAAACGTTACTCTCCGCTAGCCGTGACGGAGGTTCCTCAAAGAGATAAGGCGGCGGGTAAACATGTGATCAGCGCAGATCCAATCAGCGCAAACAAAAGGCGATACGCAACGGAGCCGAGCAGAATGGAGGCCATGTAGGTGTGCGTCAGCCGCAACGCCGCGGCCAGAAGCCAGAGGAAGCGGCAGCCAGGCGCCGCTGTTATCATTTGCATCATAATGGCAGAGTGATACGTGCACGCTAAGCTCTTAACGTGCATTCAAAGTGCTTACCTTCAAGAAATGTGTCACCGCGTCGCCGCCATTGTTCGCCGTCTCGCTCGGCTGTCGTAGGAGGCGGAAGCGGGACGACGCCTCAAACAGGTGCGAGCAAACAAGTCGGCGCTTCTTTGTCCCGCAAGTTTTGCTAGCACGACGACGACGACGAAGCACGTTTCCCAACTTTGAATGAACTTCTTGGCGAGCGCTCAGAGAAGTATCCGAATAACACCAAGTGTGAACCGCTAGCTTCTTCGAAATGATCTACCAGCTGACCAACACAAAAAGCAGACCCTCGTCACGTTCTTCACTTCTTTAAAAAATTCTGCCTTGGTAGCGTATGTGAGGAACTCGCATGGCTGCCGTTTGTGTGACCCCAAGATGCAAGAACCAGGAGGAGGATGAGCAGGTAAGATGATTTTAATGATCATCAACAGAGAAAAGTAGCAGTCTTGCATACAACAGTTCCAAACATAAAGAGTCTGAGGAGTGCTCGAGAGAAAACATAAATAGACATATGCTGATTGGCAGCAGGTGTGGACCGGCTGCCAATCAACGGCAGGTGAGGAGAAAACAGTGCTCAGCGGAACAAACAGGAAATATAACAAAATAAGAGCACTGACAGGAAGTAAATACAAAAACATGGAAACAAACCGAAATGAAGTGACAGAACGTCACAGGACCCCCCCCCCCCCCCCCCCCCCCCCCCCCAAGGAACAGATTCCAGATGTTCCCTGGAAACAAGAACGGAAAAAAGTCCAAAAATTACGGGAGGGTGGAGGGAGGACTTGGCGGAGGGTCGCCAGGCCAAGTGTCCCCGCAGCCAGCGAGGGAGAGTCAGGTGGCGGCGACGCGTTGAACGCCGCTGCCACTGGCGAGGTGGACGACCACGGAACGGCCACATTAGTGGCCGACAAGGAGGAGGTCGCGCAGCTGGCGGCGACGATGATGACAGCGATCATCGGTGGATCCGCTGCCGACGATGAAGATGGCAGCACCGGGCAGAGTCCCGCCAGTGACGCGGAAGACCTCCGCGCCGTGCGAAGGCGTGCAAGAGACGATGTCATCGTGGGCGGAGTCGTCGAC
Organism: Nerophis lumbriciformis; assembly: GCF_033978685.3. Taxonomy (NCBI): domain Eukaryota; kingdom Metazoa; phylum Chordata; class Actinopteri; order Syngnathiformes; family Syngnathidae; genus Nerophis; species Nerophis lumbriciformis. The sequence goes on along the minus strand of NC_084552.2, from coordinate 10,148,929 downwards.
GATGAAGGTGGTGTCATGGGCGGAGTTGTCGACAATGATGACAATGAAGATGGCGGCGCCCTGCGAAAGCCCGCCGGAGATGTGGTCGTGGGAGGATCCGCTGCCGACCAGGAAGATGGCGGTGTCGTGCGTAGTCCCACCGGTGACGCGGCAGATGTCCGCGCAGTGCGAAAGCGCGCCAGAGAAGATGAAGGTGGCGGCGCCGTGGAAAGAGACGATGATGTCTCCGTGGGAGGATACGATGGCGGGGATGACAGTGGCGTGTGCTTGGCTGCACTGCTGCTGGTAGTAGCCCCACTAGGCGGATGCCAGACGCCGTCCACCACTGGGAGAAGGAGTTCTGTGTTTTTTATGTCCCCCCGTGCAAAAACCAGGGACGGGCGGAAGGGGGCCAGGAAGAGGGAAAACAATACGTCCCTCGCCGAGTCCCAGCCGGAGGCCAGGAAGGACATCACGGTGGGCTCCACTGGAGCCTTCGCCGGACTGGCAGGATGAGCGGGTGCTGGAAGGGATAGCAGCCGTGGTGCAGCTGCTGGAAGCTGCCTTGGAGCAGGAACGGGTTCTGGGCACTCAGCCGGTGTTGGTCGTCGTGGCGCCGCGACCGGCGTAAGACGCGGGGCTGCGACTGGCGTGCGACGCGGTGTGGGAACCGGTGGTCGACGCGCAGGCACAGGCGATTGCCGTGGAGCCGGGACAGGATGCACAGCAGGCGACGGGGAAGATGGCGGCAGTGGCCGCGCCGGTCGGAGATCCGGAACCGGCGGCCGAGCTGGGAAGAGCGAAGGCGGCGGTGGCCTAGCCGGTCGGAGAGCCGGAACCGGCGGCCGAGCCGGGAGGAGCGAAGGCGGCGGTGGCCTCGGCGGTCGCAGAGCCGGAACCGGCGGTCGAGGCGGAGAGGGAAGGTCCGAGCCTGCTGTGGGCTGGGACTGCACAAACCTGGCTTTTAAGTCCTCCAAGAATTGTGCGGTCCAGAAGGTCGGCTGTACATTGCCGACAGGGGTTCTCGCGAGGACACAATCTTCTGGCTCGATGATACTGTGAGGAACTCGCATGGCTGCCGTTTGTGTGACCCCAAGATGCAAGAACCAGGAGGAGGATGAGCAGGTAAGATGATTTTAATGATCATCAACAGAAAAATGTAGCAGTCTTGCATACAACAGTTCCAAACAAAGAGTCTGTCATCGAGCTCTGAGGAGTGCTCGAGAGAAAACATAAATAGACATATGCTGATTGGCAGCAGGTGTGGACCGGCTGCCAATCAACGGCAGGTGAGGAGAAAACAGTGCTCAGCGGAACAAACAGGAAATATAACAAAATAAGAGCACTGACAGGAAGCAAATACAAAAACATGGAAACAAACCGAAATGAAGTGACAGATCGTCACAGCCTACTTGCCAACCCTCACGATTTTCCAGAGAGAGTCTCGAATTTCAGTGCCCCTCCCGAAAATCTCTTGGAGCAACCATTCTCACAAATTTCTCGCGATTTCCACCCGGACAACAATATTGGGGGCCTGCCTTCAGCGTCCTCTCTCACCTGAAACCTTCACCCTTTAACAGCCGCATGCTGTCCTCAGTCACGGCCGCTTTTCCTCCACATAAACAGCGTGCCGGCCCGGTCACATAACATCTATGGCTTTTGGAACTCAGTGCACACACAGCAACCGATCTGGATTCCATAAGAGATTCGATAAGGAATCGGTTCGATAAGAGGATTCACTAATTGGATTAAAGACAACGCATCCCAGCTACAACTGGGTTCTATTAACGTACAGATACGACTGTATTTACGACGGACACTGCCCTCCAAAATAGTCTCTCTCTTTTTGAGTGGGATAAAACAAACAACACGTTTACTTGACCCACTTCCTGGGAAACTTATCAAGGAGCTTTTTGTATTATTAGGTCCATCAGTGCTAAATATTATAAACTTATCACTTTCCTCTGGCACTGTTCCCCTAGCATTCAAGAAATCGGTTATTCATCCTCTGCTCAAAAGACCTAACCTCCATCCTGACCTCATGGTAAACTACCGGCCCGTGTCCCACCTTCCCTTTATTTCCAAAATCCTCGAAAAAATTGTTGCACTTTGGACTGGACTCTCACTATTATGTTAGATCCACTATGGACTGGACTCTCACTATTATGTTAGATCCACTATGGACTGGACTCTCTCACTATTATGTTAGATCCACTATGGACTGGACTCTCTCACTATTATGTTAGATCCACTATGGACTGGACTCTCACTATTATATTAGATCCACTATGGACTGGACTCTCACTATCATGTTAGATCCACTATGGACTGGACTCTCATTATTATGTTAGATCCACTATGGACTGGACTCTCACACTATTATGTTAGATCCACTATGGACTGGACTCTCACTATTATGTTAGATCCACTATGGACTGGACTCTCACACTATTATGTTAGATCCACTATGGACTGGACTCTCACTATTATGTTAGATCCACTATGGACTGGACTCTCACTATTATTTTAGATCCACTATGGACTGGACTCTCACTATTATGTTAGATCCACTATGGACTGGACTCTCACACTATTATGTTAGATCCACTACGGACTGGACTCTCACTATTATGTTAGATACACTATGGACTGGACTCTCACACTATTATGTTAGATCCACTATGGACTGGACTCTCACACTATTATGTTAGATCCACTATGGACTGGACTCTCACTATTATGTTAGATCCATTATGGACTGGACTCTCACACTATTATGTTAGATCCACTATGGACTGGACTCTCACTATTATGTTAGATCCACTATGGACTGGACTCTCACACTATTATGTTAGATCCACTATGGACTGGACTCTCACTATTATGTTAGATCCACTATGGACTGGACTCTCACTATTATATTAGATCCACTATGGACTGGACTCTCACTATTATGTTAGATCCACTATGGACTGGACTCTCACACTATTATGTTAGATCCACTATGGACTGGACTCTCACTACTATGTTCGATCCACTATGGACTGGACTCTCACTATTATATTAGATCCACTATGGACTGGACTCTCACTATTATGTTAGATCCACTATGGACTGGACTCTCACACTATTATGTTCGATCCACTATGGACTGGACTCTCTCTATTATGTTAGATCCACTATGGACTGGACTCTCACTATTATGTTAGATCCACTATGGACTGGACTCTCACTATTATGTTAGATCCACTATGGACTGGACTCTCACACTATTATGTTAGATCCACTATGGACTGGACTCTCACTATTATGTTAGATCCACTATGGACTGGACTCTCACTATTATGTTAGATCCACTATGGACTGGACTCTCACTATTATGTTAGATCCACTATGGACTGGACTCTCACGATTATATTAGATCCACTATGGACTGGACTCTCACACTATTATGTTAGAGCCACTATGGACTGGACTCTCACTATTATTTTAGATCCACTATGGACTGGACTCTCACTGTTATGTTAGATCCACTCTGGACTGGACTCTCACTATTATGTTAGATCCACTATGGACTGGACTCTCACTATTATATTAGATCCACTATGGACTGGACTCTCACTATTATGTTAGATCCACTATGGACTGGACTCTCACTATTATGTTAGATCAACTATGGACTGGACTCTCACTATTATATTAGATCCACTATGGACTGGACTCTCACTATTATGTTAGATCCACTATGGACTGCACTCTCACTATTATGTTAGATCCACTATGGACTGGACTCTCACTATTATATTAGATCCACTATGGACTGGACTCTCACTATTATGTTGGATCCACTAAGGACTGGACTCTCGCTATTATATTAGATCCACTATGGACTGGACTCTCACTATTATGTTAGATCCACTATGGACTGGACTCTCACTATTATGTTAGATCCACTATGGACTGGACTCTCACTATTATATTAGATCCACTATGGACTGGACTCTCACTATTATGTTAGATCCACTATGGACTGGACTCTCACTATTATGTTAGATCCACTATGGACTGGATTCTCACTATTATGTTAGATCCACTATGGACTGGACTCTCACTATTATATTAGATCCACTATGGACTGGACTCTCACTATTATGTTAGATCCACTATGGACTGGACTCTCACTATTATGTTAGATCCACTATGGACTGGACTCTCACTATTATGTCAGATCCACTATGGACTGGACTCTCACTACTATGTTCGATCCACTATGGACTGGACTCTCACTATTATGTTAGATCCACTATGGACTGGACTCTCACACTATTATGTTTGATCCACTATGGACTGGACTCTCACTACTATGTTAGATCCACTATGGACTGGACTCTCACTATTATGTTCGATCCACTATGGACTGGACTCTCACTACTATGTTCGATCCACTATGGACTGGACTCTCACTACTATGTTAGATCCACTATGGACTGGACTCTCACTATTATGTTAGATCCACTATGGACTGGACTCTCACTACTATGTTCGATCCACTATGGACTGGACTCTCACTATTATGTTAGATCCACTATGGACTGGACTCTCACTACTATGTTCGATTCACTATGGACTGGACTCTCACTATTATGTTAGATCCACTATGGACTGGACTCTCACTATTATGTTCGATCCACTATGGACTGGACTCTCACTATTATGTTAGATCCACTATGGACTGGACTCTCACTACTATGTTCGATCCACTATGGACTGGACTCTCACTACTATGTTCGATCCACTATGGACTGGACTCTCACTATTATGTTAGATCCACTATGGACTGGACTCTCACTACTATGTTCGATTCACTATGGACTGGACTCTCACTATTATGTTAGATCCACTATGGACTGGACTCTCACTATTATATTAGATCCACTATGGACTGGACTCTCACTATTATGTTGGATCCACTAAGGACTGGACTCTCGCTATTATATTAGATCCACTATGGACTGGACTCTCACTATTATGTTAGATCCACTATGGACTGGACTCTCACTATTATGTTAGATCCACTATGGACTGGACTCTCACTATTATATTAGATCCACTATGGACTGGACTCTCACTATTATGTTAGATCCACTATGGACTGGACTCTCACTATTATGTTAGATCCACTATGGACTGGACTCTCACTATTATATTAGATCCACTATGGACTGGACTCTCACTATTATGTTAGATCCACTATGGACTGGACTCTCACTATTATGTTAGATCCACTATGGACTGGACTCTCACTATTACGTCAGATCCACTATGGACTGGACTCTCACTACTATGTTCGATCCACTATGGACTGGACTCTCACTATTATGTTAGATCCACTATGGACTGGACTCTCACACTATTATGTTTGATCCACTATGGACTGGACTCTCACTACTATGTTAGATCCACTATGGACTGGACTCTCACTATTATGTTCGATCCACTATGGACTAGACTCTCACTACTATGTTCGATCCACTATGGACTGGACTCTCACTACTATGTTCGATCCACTATGGACTGGACTCTCACTATTATGTTAGATCCACTATGGACTGGACTCTCACTACTATGTTCGATCCACTATGGACTGGACTCTCACTATTATGTTAGATCCACTATGGACTGGATTCTCACTATTATGTTAGATCCACTATGGACTGGACTCTCACTATTATATTAGATCCACTATGGACTGGACTCTCACTATTATGTTAGATCCACTATGGACTGGACTCTCACTATTATGTTAGATCCACTATGGACTGGACTCTCACTATTATGTCAGATCCACTATGGACTGGACTCTCACTACTATGTTCGATCCACTATGGACTGGACTCTCACTATTATGTTAGATCCACTATGGACTGGACTCTCACACTATTATGTTTGATCCACTATGGACTGGACTCTCACTACTATGTTAGATCCACTATGGACTGGACTCTCACTATTATGTTCGATCCACTATGGACTAGACTCTCACTACTATGTTCGATCCACTATGGACTGGACTCTCACTACTATGTTCGATCCACTATGGACTGGACTCTCACTATTATGTTAGATCCACTATGGACTGGACTCTCACTACTATGTTCGATCCACTATGGACTGGACTCTCACTATTATGTTAGATCCACTATGGACTGGACTCTCACTACTATGTTCGATTCACTATGGACTGGACTCTCACTATTATGTTAGATCCACTATGGACTGGACTCTCACTATTATGTTCGATCCACTATGGACTGGACTCTCACTATTATGTTAGATCCACTATGGACTGGACTCTCACTACTATGTTCGATCCACTATGGACTGGACTCTCACTACTATGTTCGATCCACTATGGACTGGACTCTCACTATTATGTTAGATCCACTATGGACTGGACTCTCACTACTATGTTCGATTCACTATGGACTGGACTCTCACTATTATGTTAGATCCACTATGGACTGGACTCTCACTATTATGTTCGATCCACTATGGACTGGACTCTCACTATTATGTTAGATCCACTATGGACTGGACTCTCACTACTATATTCGATCCACTATGGACTGGACTCTCACTACTATGTTCGATCCACTATGGACTGGACTCTCACTATTATGTTAGATCCACTATGGACTGGACTCTCACTATTATGTTAGATCCACTATGGACTGGACTCTCACTACTATGTTCGATCCACTATGGACTGGACTCTCACTACTATGTTCGATCCACTATGGACTGGACTCTCACTATTATGTTAGATCCACTATTTGCAGTCTATTCAATTGAATATAAGTTGAAAAGGATTTGTTGTATTCCCTTTTTATGTACCATTTACACAACATGACAACTTCACTGCTTTTGGGGTTTTGTAAAAGTGGGGAACCGGAAATCCCAATAGAAGATGTAAAGGAGGTCAAGGTGTGCTGGTGCACAGGTGAAGTCACCAAGAACCCCGAAAGAATATTTTTTTGACGGCAGGAATAAAGTTTGTGATGACGATGGCGTGAAGCGTTAGAGGACACGACCAATGACACCCACCTCCCTCCGCACCTCCCCAGGAGGCGGCCCAGACCCTGCGCCTCCCAGATAACACCTCCTGACTGCGAGGAGGAGCTGGGGGCCCCTCCAGGGTCAGCACGCTCCCGATAGCGCTATCAGCTTATGCTAATCACAGCTAAGTGTTTCAGGGGCGTCATCCTAAAACAGGCGTCTCCTACTTAACCTGCGCCGTATCACGATGAGCTGCTTTGGCCCTCATTTAGCGAGGGACCGGGAGGAAGGAAGTGAGGAAGGAAGGAGGGGCAAATTGATTAATCGTGTCACAAATTGATGTTAAGAGCCGTCGCTGATATCACTCCTCTTTTGCTTTTTCAGGGTATTGTTCGACAAGAATGGCGAGCGCGGAGAACGTGTAAAGAAATGTAAGACGCCATTGTTGGACGCCGCCAGATAACGAAGACCTTATTTTTTTTCTTCTCGCCCCCAAGACCGGAACGTCAACCAACAGAAGATTCAGATTAAAAAGTGAGGAGGTTTTGTCATCTTTAATCACCTTGGCCATGTTTTCATTTAAACCTTTTATTAAGATAGCTGCCAGCTTGCTTAAAATGTACCTTTTATGGATAAAGTGTGTGAGATGGCTTTTAATTGGAGACGTGATTGAAGGAAATGTTTTAGACTTGGCGGCTGCTAGACTTTGGACAAGAAAGTTTGATCATATTACGCCTATACTGTATATACATTTATATACATATATACTTATATATATACCTATACTGTATATACCTTTATATACAAACCCCGTTTCCATATGAGTTGGGAAATTGTGTTAGATGTAAATATAAACGGAATACAATGATTTGCAAATAATTTTCAACCCATATTCAGTTGAATATGCTACAAAGACAACATATTTGATGTTCAAACTGATAATTTTTTTTTTTTTGCTAATAATCATTAACTTTAGCATTTGATGCCAGCAACACGTGACAAAGAAGTTGGGAAAGGTGGCAATAAATACTGATAAAGTTGAGGAATGCTCATCAAACACTTATTTGGAACATCCCACAGGTGTGCAGGCGAATTGGGAACACGTGGGTGCCGTGATTGGGTATAAAAGTAGATTCCATGAAATGCTCAGTCATTCACAAACAAGGATGGGGCGAGGGTCACCACTTTGTCAACAAATGCGTGAGCAAATTGTTGAACAGTTTAAGAAAAACCTTTCTCAACCAGCTATTGCAAGGAATTTAGGGATTTCACCATCTACGGTCTGTAATATCATCAAAGGGTTCAGAGAATCTGGAGAAATCACTGCATGTAAGCAGCTAAGCCCGTGACCTTTGATCCCTCCCTGTACTGTATCAACAAGCAACATCAGTGTGTAAAGGATATCACCACATGGGCTCAGGAACACTTCAGAAACCCACTGTCAGTAACCACAGTTGGTCGCTACATCTGTAAGTGCAAGTTAAAACTCTCCTATGCAAGGCGAAAACAGTTTATCAACAACACCCAGAAACGCCGTCGGCCTCGCTGGGCCTGAGCTCGTCTAAGATGGACTGATACAAAGTGGAAAAGTGTTCTGTGGTCTGACGAGTCCACATTTCAAATTGTTTTTGGAAACTGTGGACGTCGTGTCCTCCGGACCAAAGAGGAAAAGAACCATCCGGATTGTTATAGGCGCAAAGTGGAAAAGCCAGCAAGTGTGATGGTATGGGGGTGTATTAGTGCCCAAGACATGGGTAACTTACACATCTGTGAAGGCGCCATTAATCCTGAAAGGTACATACAGGTTTTGGAGCAACATATGTTGCCATCCAAGCAACGTTACCATGGACGCCCCTTCTTATTTCAGCAAGACAATGACAAGCCACGTGTTACATCAACGTGGCTTCATAGTAAAAGAGTGCGGGTACTAGACTGGCCTGCATGTAGTCCAGACCAGTCTCCCATTAAAAATGTGTGGCGCATTATGAAGCCTAAAATACCACAACGGAGACCCCCGGACTGTTGAACAACTTAAGCTGTACATCAGTTTGAACATCAAATATCTTGTCTTTGTAGTGCATTCAATTGAATATGGGTTGAAAAGGATTTGAGAATCATTGTATTCCGTTTATATTTACATCTAACACAATTTCCCAAATCATATGGAAACACGGTTTGTACATATTTACCTATAAATATACCTATACTGTATATACCTTTATATACATATATACATGCATACCTATATATACACCTATAATGTTTATACTTTTATATCAGAGGTGGGACCAAGTCATTGTTTTGCAAGATACAAGTAAGTCTCAAGTCTTTGCCCTCAAGTCCCGAGTCAAGTCCAAAATCAAGACTGGAAAGTCTCAAGTCAAGTCCCAAGTCCTGCATTTTGAGTTTCGAGTCCTTTCAAGTCCTTTTAACTACAGACTAATGTATTTACACATATTGTAAACATTGTTTATGTAAGATATACGCATGTATATATAACATAATCAAGTTGTTTCTTCAACTTAAAAATAGCTGACCGTTTTTTTCCCCTTCTCTGGGATTATATCAGTTTTGATCTGAGATGTCTGCTCACTTATAGCATATAAGAATATTCTATTACTGTTAAGCAAACTATGAATAATAAAACATGTGTTCTTTATCATAGCTACACGCATGACAAAGAAAGCAGGTGAAAATCAGTGGTATTCAGTGAGGTAAGATGAATTAAATGTTCATTGCTCCTGCCAAATGAATTGCACTGAGTGGAGCGGATCACCACTCCAAGATGGCGGCCCCGCGTCTCGTCAGCGCCAGTAGGCAGTAGCGCTCCATGCTGCGTACCCTTAGGACATGTCTATGATTATAACATTAGCAGTGAGTTTACAGCCTCACTGATTTAACTACACTTCAAAATGCATCCATTCTCCCTTTTCTGTCTACGCACTGTGTCTGCTTGTAAGTACTCTGTGTGCGCGCGCTGCCCAACATGCTCCTTTGCTCGTAAAACCAGCAATGTCACCACGTGATGGCGACGGGGAATTGGGGGACGGGTACTTTTTAGAGGCGGTATAGTACCGAATATGATTCATTAGTATTGCGGTACTATACCACCCTACGCGTAACTATAATGAATAACTTGTTTTAAAGTTGTTGTTTTTTTAAACTGGTTACTACCAACAACACATTCAAATATGAATCATGTAAAGAGTTTTTAAGCTTTGTCACTTTCTGAATTTAAACTGAGGAGTTTATCGAGACAGTTTTCCTTGCGAAGTCAACAAAAGTCTCCCTACTAACCCACTAGTGCCTCCATGGAAATACCCCCCTCTACCTCAAAGAACTGCTCACCCCCAAATCCTCCGCTCCGGACAGGCTAACCTCCTCCAACCTCCGAGGACAAAGCTACGAACAATGGGAGACCGGGGCTTTCTGCTCCACCGCTCCCAGTCTGTGGAACGCTCTCCCTGACCACCTGAGGGCACCACAGACGGGGGATGCTTTTAAAAAAGGCTTAAAAATCCTTCTTTTTAAAAAAGCCTTTTTTTTTTTTTTGATATATGCGTTCCTGTTCTAGCTATTAGGCTGTTCTAGTTTCAACTTGTATTTATTTGTATCATCTTTTTATTTTTTTAATACACTCTCCCTGACGACCTGAGGGCACCACAGACTGTGGATGCTTTTAAAAAAGGCTTAAAAACCCTTCTTTTTAGATATATGCGTTCCTGTTCTAGCTATTAGGCTGTTCTAGTTTTAATTTGTATGGATTTGTATCATCTTTTTATTTTTTTAAACACTCTCCCTGACCACCTGAGGGCACCACAGACGGGGGATGCTTTTAAAAAAGGCTTAAAAATCCTTCTTTTAAAAAAAGCCTTTTTTTTTTGATATATGCGTTCCTGTTCTAGCTATTAGGCTGTTCTAGTTTTAACTTGTATTTATTTGTATCATCTTTTTATTTTTTTTATACACTCTCCCTGACCACCTAAGGGCACCACAGACTGTGGATATTTTAAAAAAGGCTTAAAAACCCTTCTTTCTAAAAAAGCATTTTTTTTTTAGATATATGTGTGCTAGTTCTAGCTATTAGGCTGTTCTAGTTTTTATTTGTATTTATTTGCATCATCTTTTTATTTTTTAATACACTCTCCCTGACCACCTGAGGGCACCACAGACTGTAGATGCTTTTAAAAAAGGCTTAAAAACCCTTCTTTTTAAAAAAGCATTTTTTTTTTTTTTAGATATATGCGTGCTAGTTCTAGCTATTAGGCTGTTCTAGTTTTTATTTTTATTTATTTATATTATCTTTTTATGTTTTAATACGCTCTCCCTGACCACCCGAGGGCACCACAGACGGTGAATTCGTTTTAAAAAGGCTTAAAACCCCTTCTTTTTAAAAAAAAAAAAAAAAACATTTTTTTAGATGTATGCATACCAGTTTTAGCTATTTGACTGTTCTAGTTTTAACTTGTATTTATTTGTATCATCTTTTTATTTTTTTTATGCTTATGGTAGTCCATCGTATCCGATGATGACTTCCACTTCTTCTATTGGTGAGTTTTGAGGTGACTAAAAAGTCCAATAGGAGAGCCACATGGTCTATTGCAATGGGGGCATATGAAGTTAGTGTTTGTTGTGGTCTTGGCTGCAGGGCCCATCTTCCTCCTCTGGCGTTTCCCTTCCCTCGCTGCGCTTCTCTCCTCTTCAAAATGTTGAAGGCCTGCATGGCAGAGTTGCCTCCAGAGAGGGCGATCTGAGGCAGAGCTTTCCAGCTGTGTGTGCTGTATTCCACACCTCTGGAGAGTTCTTTTCAGTTGGTCCTTATATCTCCGCTTTTGGCCTCCTGCAGATCTCTGGCCATGATGAAGTTGACCATACAGCAGTTGTCGGGGAAGTCTATCAACTGGCATTCTGATGGTGTGGCCGGCCCATCGCAGTTGGTACTGGAGAAAAGTGGCCTCCATGCTCTTGGTACCAGTTTTACTCAGGACTTCCGTGTGTGGCACACGATCACGCCATGTCAGCCCAAGGATCCGCTGGAGACACTTGATGTGAAAGTTCTCCAGCTGTTGGATGTGGCGGCGATACAGGGTCCAAGCTTCACAGCCATATAATAGTGTGGCTTGGTAGACTACCACCTTAGTACGTATGCTGAGGTCTTTGTTCACATACACCCTCTTACGCAGTCTACCAAAGGAGGCTGAGGCAGATCTTATTCGATTTTGAACATCATTGTCCATGCTGCAGTTTTCGGAGAGGATGCTCCCAAGATATTTGAAGTCTGGGACTATTGCTAGGGTCTTGTCATCGATGTTAAAGACAGGTGATGGTGGTCGAGTTGGCGGAGGGGAGTTCCACTGGCACAGTACTTCCGTCTTTACAGTGTTCACAGTGAGACCCAGTCTACTAAAGGCCTTCACAGCAGCTGTTAGCGTCGCCTGCAGAGCCTCTGATGTATGTGCCACGAAGACACAATCATCATCCATCCATCCATCCATCCATCTTCTTCCGCTTATCCGAGGTCGGGTCGCTGGGGCAGCAGCCTAAGCAGGGAAGCCCAGACTTCCCTCTCCCTAGCCACTTCGTCCAGCTCTTCCTGTGGGACCCCGAGACGTTCCCAGGCCAGCCGGGAGACATAGTCTTCCCAACGTGTCCTGGGTCTTCCCTGCGGCCTCCTACCGGTCGGACGTGCCCTAAACACCTCCCTAGGGAGGCGTTCGGGTGGCATCCTGACCAGATGCCCGAACCACCTCATCTGGCTCCTCTCGATGTGGAGGAGCAGCGGCTTTACTTTGAGCTCCCCCCGAATGGCAGAGCTTCTCACCCTATCTCTAAGGGAGAGCCCCGCCACCCGGCGGAGGAAACTCATTTGGGCCGCTTGTACCCGTGATCTTGTCCTTTCGGTCATAACACAAAGCTCATGACCATAGGTGAGGATGGGAACGTAGATCGACCGGTAAATTGAGAGCTTTGCCGTCCGGCTCAGCTCCTTCTTCACCACAACGGATCGATACAGCGTCCGCATTACTGAAGACGCCATACCGATCCGCCTGTCGATCTCACGATCCACTCTTCCCTCACTCGTGAACAAGACTCCGAGGTACTTGAACTCCTCCACTTGGGGCAAGATCTCCCCCCCAACCCGGAGATGGCACTCCACCCTTTTCCGGGAGAGAACCATGGACTCGGACTTGGAGGTGCTGATTCTCATCCCAGTCCCTTCACACTCGGCTGCGAACCGATCCAGTGAGAGCTGAAGATCCTGGCCAGATGAAGCCATCAGGACCACATCATCTGCAGAAAGCAGAGACCTAATCCTGCAGCCATCAAACCAGATCCCCTCAACGCCTTGACTGCGCCTAGAAATTCTGTCCATAAAAGTTATGAACAGAATCGGTGACAAAGGGCCGCCTTGGCGGAGTCCAACCCTCACTGGAAACGTGTTCGACTTACTGCCGGCAATGCGGACCAAGCTCTGGCACTGAGCATACAGGGAGCGGACTGCCACAATCAGACAGTCCGATACCCCATACTCTCTGAGCACTCCCCACAGGACTTCCCGAGGGACACGGTCGAATGCCTTCTCCAAGTCCACAAAACACATGTAGACTGGTTGGGCAAACTCCCATGCACCCTCAAGGACCCTGCCGAGAGTATAGAGTTCCACAATGTTCACAGTTTTGACCTTGGTAGCCGCCTGCAGCCTTCTGATGTTAAATAATCTTCCATCCAACCTGTAATCCACCAGCACACCACTGCTTCCCTCAACTTCTTTGTGCAGTAGCCAGGTGACACTCATGAGGAAGATGTTGAATAGTACAGGTGCAAGCACACAACCCTGTCTGACACCTGTGGATACCTTGAAGGGCCTAGACTCATGTCCTCCTGTTGTCACCTGAGCCATCATCCCCTCGTGGAAACTTTGCAAGATGTTTACAAACTTCCGCGGGCAACCAACCCTGAGAAGGACCGTCCAGAGCAAGTCTCTGTTGACCGTATCAAAGGCCTTTGATAGGTCCACAAACGCCATGTATAGATCTTGATGTTGCTCTTCCGACACTTCTCTTGTCGCTGGCGTGTTGTGAAAATCATGTCCACAGTGCTGCGATTTTTCCTGAAGCCACATTGAGACTCAGGCAACAATATTTATTTGTATCATCTTTTTATTTTTTTTATACACTCTCCCTGACCACCTGAGCGCACCGCAGACTGTGGATGCTTTTAAAAAAGGCTTAAAAACCCTTCTTTTTAAAAAAGCCTTTTTTTTTAGGTATATGCGTTCCTGTTCTAGCTATTAGGCTGTTCTAGTTTTAATTTGTATGGATTTGTATCATCTTTTTATTTTTTAATACACTCTCCCTGACCACCTGAGGGCACCACCGACTGTGGATGCTTTTAAAAAAGGCTTAAAAACCCTTCTTTTTAAAAAAGCCTTTTTTATATATATATGCGTGCTAGTTCTAGCTATTAGGCTGTTCTAGTTTTTATTCTTATTTATTTGTATTATCTTTTCATGTTTTAATACACTCTCCCTGACCACCTGAGGGCACCACAGACGGTGAATTCGTTTTAAAAAGGGCTTAAAAACCCTTCTTTTTAAAAAAGCCTTTTTTTAGATGTATGCATACTAGTTTTAGCTATTTGGCTGTTCTAGTTTTAACTTGTATTAATTTGTATCATCTTTTTATTTATTTTTATACACTCTCCCTGACCACCTGAGGGCACCACAGACTGTGGATGCTTTTAAAAAAAGGCTTAAAAACCCTTCTTTTTAAAAAAGCATTTTTTTTTTTTTGATATATGTGTGCTAGTTCTAGCTTTTAGGCTGTTCTAGTTTTTATTTTTATTTATTTGTATTATCTTTTTATGTGGGCAGCACGGTGGAAGAAGGATTAGTGCGTCTGCCTCACAATACGAAGGTCCTGAGTAGTCGTGAGTTCAATCCCGGCCTCGGGATCTTTCTGTGTGGAGTTTGCATGTTCTCCCTGTGACTGCGTGGGTTCCCTCCGGGTACTCCGGCTTCCTCCCACCTCCAAAGACATGCACCTGGGGATAGGTTGATTGGCATCACTAAAATTGGCCCTAGTGTGTGAATGTGAGTGTGAATGTTGTCTGTCTATCTGTGTTGGCCCTGCGATGAGGTGGCGACTTGTCCAGGGTGTACGCCGCCTTCCGCCCGATTGTAGCTGAGATAGGCTCCAGCGCCCCCCGCGACCCCGAAGGGAATAAGCGGTAGAAAATGGATGGATGGATGTATCATCTTTTTATTTTTTAATACACTCTCCCTGACGACCTGAGGGCACCACAGACGGTGAATTTGTTTAAAAAAGGCTTAAAAACCCTTCTTTAAAAAAAAAAAAAAACCTTTTTTTAGATGTATGCATACTAGTTTTAGCTATTTGGCTGTTCTAGTTTTTATTTTTATTTATTTTGTATTATCTTTTTATGTTTTAATACACTCTCCCTGACCACCTGAGGGCACCACAGACGGCGAATTTGTTTAAAAAAGGCTTAAAAACCCTTCTTTTTTTTTAAAAAAGCATTTTTTTTAGATGTATGCATACTAGTTTTAGCTATTTGGCTGTTCTAGTTTTTATTTTTATTTATTTTGTATTATCTTTTTATGTTTATTTTTTTTAATACACTGTAGCACTTTGAGGTTGTTTACTCAACGTAAGTGCTTTTTACAAATAAAATCTATTATTATTATTATTATTATTAAAAGTGAGTTTCGGTCAGAAATGACAAAAAAATAAAAAATATGACGTGGGAGGGGTCGTGAACCTTCCTCGCTGTCCACGCCTCGTTGAAAGTCAGTAAACACTCCGATTGGCCGTCGTATCTCCTCGCCGCCTCGCCGCTCTTCTTGCGCGGTGGCTCTGCTGTTTGGATAGAGGCGCCTCGGGGGGGGGGACAGGAGGTGAGGTCCACAGATAGCGGGCCCCCATTGTGGTCGGCGGGGGAACGTATTGTGGCGGGATTTGTCCGGTTTTATGTAAAAGCACTCCTCCTTTCACCTGAACTAATACAAGCCGCGGCGTAAGCCCCTTACTGCCATGTGCTGCATTTTGTCCTAATCTCTCCGGATTCAGCGGCGTCCTCGCAGACCTCAGGACGGCCGCTGATAACGCTTCGCCTCCTCGCCGCCGCCATCGTGGAGCAGCCTTGCAAAAAATGAAAGTGATCAAGAGATTTAGAGGAGAAAATCACTTTGTGGATTCCATCTTTTCCCGGGAGATGAGAACGCGTATTGGACGGGAGCGCTCAGGTCCGCCGTGATGATGAAACTATGTCAGGTTTGTGCTCCGGGAACGCGAGTGAGAACCAGGCCTGCGTCGGTACGACTAATCTCTCCCTAAATCCTGGCTAATAACTCGGGGGGACGTCGGTCCCGTCAGATGCGGCGATTGCGAAACAGGAAGCTGAAGGTGTTCCAGCAGCTCAGGTGGGAAGCGTCTCGCTGACAGCATCTTTATTCCAATGAAGATGCTGTCGAGGCGGATTAAGTGCTCAGCGGCCCACACGGGGAATGTTCTTGCCAAAAAGTACACGTCTCCTCGCGTCCCTCCTCTTCTTTCAAAAAAAAAAAACCTCCTACATTGTCTCTATCGCCTCCTAATCTAGTTTAGGCCGCCATTTGGCGCCGAACGCGGTCGCCGAGCGCCTCGTCAGGCGTCAACGCTACTGAATTTGTCTTCTTCCGCCGTCCTCCACCTGGTCCTCACTTTGTCTGAGACGGCGGGGCGAAGTTAGGAGAGTGGCCGTGCCCAGCAAGCTGAGGGTTCCTGGTTCGATCCCCACCTTCTACCAGCCAGAAGTTGTCACGTTGTGTAAATGATAAATAAAAAGAGAATACAACAAATCCTTTTCAACTTATATTCAATTGAATAGACTGCAAAGACAAGATATTTAATGTTGGAACTGGTAAACTTGGTTATTTTTTGCAAATATTAGCTCATTTGGAGTTTGATGCCTGCAACATGTTTCGAAAAAGCTGGCACAAGTGGCAAAAAAGACTGAGAAAGTTGAGGGATGCTCATCAAAGACTTATTTGGAACATCCCACAGGTGAACAGGCTAATTGGGAACAGGTGGGTGCCATGATTGGGTATAAAAGCAGCTTCCGTGAAATGCTCAGTCGTTCACAAACAAGGACGGGGGCGAGGGTCACCACTTTGTCAACAAACGCCTCAGCAAATTTCTCAACCAGCTATTGCAAGGAATTTAGGGATTTCACCATCTACGCTCCGTAATATCATCAAAGGGTTCAGAGAATCTGGAGAAATCACTGCATGTAAGGCCGTGACCTTCGACTGCATCAAAAAGCAACATCAGTGTGTAAAGGATATCACCACGTGGGCTCAGGAACACTTCAGAAAACCACTGTCAGTAACTACAGTTGGTCGCTACATCTGTAAATGAAGTCAAAACTCTACTATGCAAAGCCAAAGCCATTTATCAACAACACCCAGAAACGCCGCCGGCTTCACTGGGCCCGAGCTCATCTAAGATGGACTGATGCGAAGTAGAAAAGTGTTCTGTGGACTGAGGAGTCCACATTTCAAAGTTTTTCTGGAAACTGTGGACGTGGTGTCCTCCGGACCAAAGAGGAAAAGAACCATCTGGACTGTTCTAGGCGCAAAGTGTAAAAGGCAGCATGTGTGATGGTATGGGGGTGTATTAGTGCCCAAGACATGGGTAACTTACACATCTGTGAAGGCACCATTAATGCTGAAAGGTACATACAGCTTTTGGAGCAACATATGTTGTTATCATGGACGCCCCTGCTTATTTCAGCAAGACAACGCCAAGCCACGTGGCTTCATAGTAAAAGAGTGCAGGTACTAGACTGGCCTGCCTGTAGTCCAGACATTGAAAATGTGTGAAGACTAAAATATGAGAAGGGAGACTGTTGAACAACTTAAGCTGTACATCAAGCAAGAATGGGAAAGAATTCCACTTCAAAAATGTGTCTCCTCAGTTCCCAAACCTTTACTGAGTGTTGTTAAAAGGAAAGGCCATGTAACACACTGGTAAAAATGCCTTTTTTTGCAATGTGTTGCCGCCGTTAAATTCTAAGTTCATGATTATTTGCACAAAAAGAACATGAAATATCTTGTCTTTGCAGTCTATTCAATTGAATATAAGTTGAAAAGGATTTGTTGTATTCTCTTTTTATTTACCATTTACACAACGTGACAACTTCACTGCACTTGGCTTTTGTACGTTGGTAGACTTCATTCCCGATGATCAACAAATCAGCAACAGATTATACCTATTATAGCCAAATTATAGACTATCAACAAATATCGACATATTATAGCCATATTAAAACCAAAGTGTAGACAGATTATCAACAAATGGTTGACAGGTCATCAACAAATTACCAACAAATGATCGACAATGCTAAATTATAGACGGATTGTCGACAAATTATACTGTAGAGAGATCAATGACACATTATAGAACAAATATAGACAAATTATAAACATATTAGACAAATTAGAGCGATTCAACAAATTATCAAGTGATTAGAGGCACATTAAAGCCAAATTATACAGATTGTCAAAAAATTATAGACAGATAATAGAAACATAATAGACCATTAGATGGATTATAGGCAAAGTATAGAAAACATTTAGACAATTTGGAGACATATTTTGACAAATTCTACACCAATTATTGACTGATTGTAGACAGACGCATTCTCGGAAAAATTATAGACGGATAATGTTAGATCCACTATGGACTGGACTCTCACACTATTATGTTGGATCCACTATGGACTAGACTCTCACTATTGTGTTAGATCCACTATGCACTGGACTCTCACGCTATTAAGTAGATCCACTTTGGACTGGACTCTCACTATTATGTTAGATCCACTATGGACTGGACTCTCACACTATTATGTTAGATCCACTATGGACTGGACTCTCACTATTATGTTAGATCCACTATGGACTGGACTCTCACACTATTATGCTAGATCCACTATGGACTGGACTCTCACACTATTATGTTGGATCCACTATGGACTAGACTCTCACTATTGTGTTAGATCCACTATGCACTGGACTCTCACGCTATTAAGTAGATCCACTTTGGACTGGACTCTCACTATTATGTTAGATCCACTATGGACTGGACTCTCACACTATTATGTTAGATCCACTATGGACTGGACTCTCACACTATTATGTTAGATCCACTATGGACTGGACTCTCACTATTATGTTAGATCCACTATGGACTGGACTCTCACACTATTATGCTAGATCCACTATGGACTGGACTCTCACTATTATGTTAGATCCACTATGGACTGGACTCTCACTATTATGTTAGATCCACTATGGACTGGACTCTCACACTATTATGTTATGTCCACTATGGACTGGACTCTCTCACTATTATGTTAGATCCACTATGGACTGGACTCTCACCCTATTAACTAGATCCACTATGGACTGGACTCTCACTATTATGTTAGATCCACAATGGACTGGACTCTCACTATTATGTTAGATCCACTATGGACTGGACTCTCACTATTATGTTAGATCCACTATGGACTGGACTCTCACACTATTATGTTATGTCCACTATGGACTGGACTCTCTCACTATTATGTTAGATCCACTATGGACTGGACTCTCACCCTATTAACTAGATCCACTATGGACTGGACTCTCACTATTATGTTAGATCCACAATGGACTGGACTCTCACTATTATGTTAGATCCCCTATGGACTGGACTCTCACACTATTATGTTAGATCCACTATGGACTGGACTCTCTCACTATTATGCTAGATCCACTATGGACTGTACTCTCACACTATTATGTTAGATCCACTATGGACTGGACTCTCACTATTATGTTAGATCCACTATGGACTGGACTCTCACACTATTATGTTAGATCCCCCATGGACTGGACTCTCACACTATTATGTTAGATCCACTATGGACTGGACTCTCACTATTACGTTAGATCCACTATGGACTGGACTCTCTCACTATTATGTTAGATCCACTATGAACTGGACTCTCACACTATTATGTTAGATCCACTATGGACTGGACTCTCACACTATTATGTTAGATCCACTATGGACTGGACTCTCACTATTATGTTAAATCCACTATGGACTGGACTCTCACTATTATATTACATCCACTATGGACTGGATTCTCACTAAAAATTATAGACGGATCATAAAATAATCATAGACAGATTATAGACTAATTACAGACAGGAAGTCCTTTCATTATATATACTTTGTGTGTGGTTTATTTGTTCATAGAATGCCCAAACAATGATGAACAACAACAGTGTCTCCTTCATGAGTTCTGTACTCCCTGTGTTCACCTGATGAGGCGTTCAAGTGCACTGCGACACTTTTAAATGCGTTGTGCGCATCGGCCTTCAGACAGTCTCTGCACTTTTCTTTGCAAAATAAAAATAATAATAATAATAATAGATTTTATTTGTAAAAAGTACTTTATATTGAGTAAACAACCTCAAAGTGCTACAGTGTATTAAAAAAAACAAAAAGTTAATTAAAAAAAAAAAAAAAAATAGAACAGCCAAATAGCTAGATCTGTCATGTCTGTTGATCATGCTTTTGTTTGGCCATATGCTGTTTGTTTTTTGGACTCTTTTTAGTTTCTGGTTGCACTTCCTTGTTTGTTTGTTACCTTGACAACCTCTAGTGTCACCTGTTTCACGTTTTGGACTCACGCACCTGATTCATTTGAACTCACGCACCTGTTTTCAATCACCACGTGACTATTTAAGCCTGTCATGTTCTGTTGGTCGGCCTGGCGACATCACATTCATGCTCTGCACTCTTGACACGCTGCTTACTCTGTCCAGGTCATAGTTCACGCTGCTCTTTTCTTGCCACGCAAGTTTTTTGTTTGATCAAGCCACTGTTTTGTACCTCCGCTGTGAGCGCCTTTTGTTTGTTCCTTTTTTTTTTTCCATAGTTCTGCCTTTGTGCTAGTTTTGATTTATTAGTTTGTTCCCCGCCTTGTGCGCGCCTTTTGTTTATACTTTTTATAGTCTATTATTAAATCATGTATTTAACTTCACGCCATGTCTGGTCAAAATCCTTTGCACCATGGGAAAACAAACCACGCCAAGTCTTGAAAAGAACTAGTATGTATCAGAGGTGTGGACTCGAGTCACATGACTTGGACTCGAGTCAGACTCGAGTCATGAATTTGATGACTTTAGACTCGACTTGACAAAATGTAAAGAGACTTGCAACTCGACTCAACATCAATGACTTGTGACTTCACTTGGACTTGAGCCTTTTGACTTGACATGACTTGACATGACTTGCCACTTTACCCAAAATCCAAAGCTTAAAAAGTTATTTGGGAGCGCTCCGTATTTTTCATTTTCTTCGTCTGTCTATCAGCGTGTTATTCCTGTCAGCTGGTGTGCTGTCTGTACAACAGCCAATCAAATTAGAACTACGTTGTTTTCATCACACAGCATTCATCCAATCAAATTGCAGGACAACCAATGAACAAGAGTTGTCCAACAACATGCCAGTGAGAAACAATTATGTTAAAGTTGGTTTCGTTCGGGTATAAAAACTACGACTCGGTCAACAAAAAACTAATTGCCGTATGCAAATCACACAGTTCGAATATTACAGACGGAGACGCAACAACTTCCAACTTCGTTCGACATTTGAAGTTGCACAAAGAACGGTAAGTTTTGAATGTAAGATAACGTTTATTGGCTAAGTAACGTGACTTTTATTTGCTGTGTAGTTAAATCAGTGAGGCTGCAAACTCACTGCTAACGTTATAACCATAGACATCTTATAAGTAGACGCAGCATAGAGCGCTACTGCCTACTGGCGCAGACGAGGCGCGTGGCCGCCATCTTGGAGTGGTGATCCGCTCCACTCAGTGCAATTCATTTGGCAGGAGCAATGAACTGTCAGCGCATTTAATTCATCTTACCTCACTGAATACCACTGATTTTCACGCGCTTTTTTGTCATACGTGTGTAACAGACACATGTTTTGGCGTGTTTTATTATTCATAGTTTGCTTAACAGTAATATAATATTCTTATACGCTATAAGTGACCAGACGTCCGAGATCAAAACTGGGAATATAATCCCAGAGAAGGGGGAAAAAAACGGTAAACTATTTTTAAGTTGAAGAAACAATATGATTAGGTTATATATACATATGCGTGTATCCTACATAAACAATGTATGAATACATTAGATATCTATATATCTTAGGGACCTATAGACTGTATCTCTGTTGCTGCAGCAGCAGAGAGTTTATTCTGTCTTGACACTTTGTATTGATATTTTCTATTACATTCTTCCCTTAAATGATAATGTTTGCAGTGATTGTTTTATATGTATTATTTTATGTAAGTCGCTTTGGATAAAAGCGTCTGCCAAATACTTAAACATATATAAACACCTGAAAGTCTTCATATCAGCTAAAACCACCAATCTGTTTCACTGGATTCAGAATAAAACCAAATTCTGTTTAACCCAACAATGTTAGTATTTGAATATTGTTACTTGAAGACTTATTCCTGGTTACAATTATACTGTTAAGAAAGTATTGTCTTATACTTTGCCTAAAATGAGAATGCATCATAATCAGTGGCAGCTGGTGAATTTTGTTTTAGGTGGGGCTGAAAGTTTGTAAAGCAAACCCCTGTAGGGGCGTCATCCTCCCCCAGAAGATTTATTTGTGATTTTCACATACAAATATTGAAGATCTTTGATCCTTCTCAACTCTGTGGTAATATTATTTTCATAAAATACAACCAACAGTACGTTAATGTTAAATCTTACTTGTGAAAAGTAATCCCCCGATTCCTATTTTCAACAGTCTGCTCATTTGAGCAGGAAAACGCTGAACACCATCTTTGTTTTCTACCTGTCAACTGTCAGTTTAGGCTGCTCGCCGGCTCCTCATCAGCACTTCAAGAAGGCGGGCAAATTGCTCACGTCACAGCAACCAATGCTGCGTCTACTTATAAGATGTCTATGGTTATAACGTCATTGCAAACACGGCAATCTGTTGCGTCCACTGCAGTTTGCTACCTTATTCATACTTTTTGTCAAGTGATTTTTTTTTAAGCAGGGTTTCATGAGGTACCTACACATAACGTTACGTTAGTCAATGTATCACACACAGTAACATTACGTTAGTCAATGTATCACACACAGTAACATTACGTTAGTCAATGTATCACACACAGTAACGTAACGTTAGACGGCAGTCAGCAGCACCGCGTATTTTAGCCACCTACAAAAAGACAAACATAGTCAAATAAAGGTCAGTTAAAATGTATACTATATTAAGAATATGTGTACATATTGCATAGGGTCCTGACATCTAAAAAGTACAACTCTGTTCATTGTTATGTTCATATATTTGTTATGTTTTTCATGTGTACGCACACATAAACACACATACAGTATGAGATGAGATCAATGAGATAAGGTAAGAACAGGATAGAAACTGCTGTGGAACTAGTTACAATGCAATATGCCATGGAAATACAATGTTAACACTTTTGTGCAAATAAGTACAGTTGCACTTGTTTTTTTCAAATGTGTTTATTCTGTAAAGGAATGAGTTACATGTTTAAAATGACTGGTTACCGTATTTTCCGCACCATAAGGCGCCCTGGGTTATAAGCCGCGCCTTCAATGAACGGCATATTTCAAAACTTTGTCCACCTATAAGCCGCCCCGTGTTGTAAGCCGCATCTAACTGCGCTAAAGGAATGTCAAAAAAACAGTCAGATAGGTCAGTCAAACTTTAACAATATATTAAAAACCAGCGTTCTAACAACTCTGTTCACTCCCAAAATGTACGCAAATGTGCAATCACAAACATAGTAAAATTCAAAATAGTGCAGAGCAATAGCAACATAATGTTGCTCGAACGTTAATGTCACAACACACAAAATAAACATAACGCTCACTTTCTGAAGTTATTCTTCATTCATAAATCCCTCGAATTATTCTCCTTCGTGTCCGAATTGAAAAGTTGGGCGAATGTGGACTCCGTCTCGTCGAAGTAATCGGAGTCAGTGTCGCTGTTGTCCAGCAGTTCTGTGAATCCTGCCTTCCGGAAAGCTCGGACCACAGTTGTGACCGAAATATCTGCCCAGGCATTTACGATCCACTGGCAGATGTTGGCGTCGTCTGGCGCTGTCTCCCTGTCTTGGTGAACGTCACGTGTGTTCGCCTTCTGTCATCCACTGTTCCCACGCAGTTAGCAGTCTAGCTTCGAATGCCCTGTTGACACCAATATCTAGCGGCTGGAGGTCTTTTGTCAATCCACCCGGAATGACGGCGAGTATTGAATTAAGCGCGTAAGCGTGTCTCTTAATGTGATGTTATGAGCTAGCAAATATAACAACTACACTACCCAGCATGCAACGATAGTGACGAGCATGCGCGGTAGCCCTGAGAAGCGTTGTTGTATGCTGGGAGTTAGAATGTGGTTATGAGCACGCTGTGAGTAAACGTTGAGAACTCAGTTAACACACCTCGTCTGCATTATTTATAATTAGACAGACAACACACTTAATAGGAGCCATTTTGGGGTCTTTACATAAACACACAAATGGAAATGAAACGTCACATATCCCAGCATGCACCGCGCGCTTCTTCTACGGGGAAAAAAGATGGCGGCTGTTTACCGTAGTTGCGAGACCGAAACTTTATGAAAATTAATATTAATATTAACCCATATATAAGGCGCACCGGATTATAAGGCGCACTGTCAGCTTTTGAGAAAATGTGTGGTTTTTAGGTGCGCCTTATAGTGCGGAAAATACGGTAATAGTGCTATTTTGAAGTGCAATGTCAGCACTATCTTTTTCCCTGCAATTTCAAATGCACTTGTTTTAATAAATAAATACAGCGTTTTAAAAGCATAGACAATCTGTGTAAATATATTAGTCTGTGGTTAAATGACTTGAAAGGACTCGAAACTCAAAATGCAGGACTTGGGACTTGACTTGAGACTTTCCAGTCTTGACTTTGGACTTGACTCGGACTTGCCCTGTCTTGACTCGGGACTTGACTCGGACTTGAGGGTAAAGACTTGAGACTTACTTGTGACTTGCAAAGCAATGACTTGGTCCCACCTCTGGTATGTATATATCTACAAAAAGGCTTTTTTTAAAAGAAGGGTTTTTAAGCCATTTTTAAAAGCATCCACAGTCTGTGGTGCCCTCAGGTGGTCAGGGAGAGCGTTCCACAGACTGGGAGCGGCGGAGCAGAAAGCACCGTGGGGCCGAAGAAAGTTGCGAGTGTCCGCACTTTGCTAAGGAAGACGAGAAACACTATTGAAGTAGGAAAGAACTTGGTAGCAAAGTGCAAAGGTGGCGTCACCTCTCAGCTCCACGCCGTCTTCGCCCACAACGGTTTGATGTTAAACGCTTTCATACGTTTCATTCGTCATTTATGTGTGTTTTATAGTGTTTCTGTAGGGAAAACTAGCATTTTTCTCTACAAAATGTGTACATTTTAATACACAAATTGCCACGGTTGCCTCAACAGCACATTGCGTAGTGGGTGGCCATGGCGGTGGGTGGGCTTATATATATATATATGTGTGTGTGTGTGTGTGTGTGTGTGTGTGTGTGTGTGTGTGTGTGTGTGTGTGTGTGTGTGTGTGTGTGTGTGTGTGTGCGTGTGTTGGAAGGAAGCACGTATCGGTACGCTCCATCAGAGAATTCCTATCAGCAGATAAAAAGAAGGAAGAACAACACCTTGGACAAGATACGCCTTAGCTAATCTGCAACACTTATCAGGGTTTCCCTGCTAATACACCCCCCCCCCACACACAGCTCTCTAAAAGCCCCCGCCCACATGACCCCACAAGAACACACACACACACACACACACACACACAACTGGTGCGTCGGCAATGTGCTTCCGTGTGATACAGAGAGCTCGTAATAAAGAGCGGACCATAATAATCTAGTCTTAACGACAGGTTGTAGCAGCCCCGCCCACACACACACACACACACACACACAGACACACACACACACACGCATACACACACACACACACACCTTGGCTATAGAGTGACAGCAGCATTATAAATAGCCTAATCTATATGGTAATAGTGTTGTAGAATAGGGAAGAAGATAACATTGTGACTTGTATGGTAATTGTTATCAAAGGTTATTTGGGATGACATCGCCTCCTCCTGATTGGCCGGCCGGCCTTATTTACGATATGAATTATGATAACCGCCGTGTCGCCGAGCGCCGCCGCCTCGCCGTCCGGCAGATACAATAAATTGCTATCGTTAATCACGCCGCTTTGTTCTGCCGTCATTACCCCCGGCCGCCATGACACTTTTATTTAAGGCGGAATATGGATTCGGCGGCAAAATGAAAGTGACAATATTTTATGTCCTGACGTTCCATTTGTAGACGTCCGCCTCATTTGCATGGGAGGACCATCTATCTTGCCTCCTCGTCCTCGGGGCGGGGGGCCTTCCTCCTCGCCCAGGATTGCGGTTCATGCCGGAACCCAGGAAGAGCCGGAGACCGTCGGAGTTCAAGTGCCAACTAAACTTGGTCTCTCTTTGCCGTTTGGAAGCATCAAGGAATTCTCCTGACCTCAACATTAGGACTCTTTCAAGAACTGTTCCTAGTTCCACCTACTCAGTGGCCTAGTGGATAGAGTGCCCGCCCTGAGATCGGTAGGTTGCGATTTCATACCAAAGACTATAAAAATGGGAGCCATTGCCTCCCTTCTTGGCACTCAGCATCAAAAGTTGGAATTGGGGGTTAAATCACCAAAAATGATTCCGGGGCGCGGCCACCGCTCTCCCGTCCAAAGGCAAAACCCAGGAACTCAATTTTGGTCAAAACTGAGCTGATAATAATTTTGGAGTTACTAGGTGATATGCATTTATGGACAGAATTTCTAGGCGCAGTCAAGGCGTTGAGGGGATCTGGTTTGGTGGCTGCAGGATTAGGTCTCTGCTTTTTGCAGATGATGTGGTCCTGATGGCTTCATCTGGCCAGGATCTTCAGCTCTCACTGGATCGGTTCGCAGCCGAGTGTGAAGCGACTGGGATGAGAATCAGCACCTCCAAGTCCGAGTCCATGGTTCTCGCCCGGAAAAGGGTGGAGTGCCATCTCCGGGTTGGGGAGGAGATCTTGCCCCAAGTGGAGGAGTTCAAGTACCTCGGAGTCTTGTTCACGAGTGGGGGACGAGTGGATCGTGAGATCGACAGGCGGATCGGTGCGGCGTCTTCAGTAATGCGGACGCTGTATCGATCCGTTGTGGTGAAGAAGGAGCTGAGCCGGAAGGCAAAGCTCTCAATTTACCGGTCGATCTACGTTCCCATCCTCACCTATGGTCATGAGCTTTGGGTTATGACCGAAAGGACAAGATCACGGGTACAAGCGGCCGAAATGAGTTTCCTCCGCCGGGTGGCGGGGCTCTCCCTTAGAGATAGGGTGAGAAGCTCTGCCATCCGGGAGGAGCTCAAAGTAAAGCCGCTGCTCCTCCACATCGAGAGGAGCCAGATGAGGTGGTTCGGGCATCTGGTCAGGATGCCACCCGAACGCCTCCCTAGGGAGGTGTTTAGGGCACGTCCCACCGGTAGGAGGCCGCGGGGAAGACCCAGGACACGTTGGGAAGACTATGTCTCCCGGCTGGCCTGGGAACGCCTCGGGGTCCCACAGGAAGAGCTGGACGAAGTGGCTGGGGAGAGGGAAGTCTGGGCTTCCCTGCTTAAGCTGCTGCCCCCGCGACCCGACCTCGGATAAGCGGAAGAAGATGGATGGATGGATGGATAGGTGATATGCTTTACATTAGTGTATGCGATATTGTAATTTGTTCCGTAAGTAAGCTGTTACGCGCATGGCAGGACCTATCAACTACCACATAACTGCGTAGATACAACAGAAAAACCTAGTATCTCAAGGGACCAATCGGATTGTACGCTGTAGTCATGTGGCAAGATGGCGGCGCCCAGCAGCATATTCACTGATTGAGGTTGTCAGACGAAGATTATTTGGTCCAGCTACTTACCGTATTTTCCGCACTATTAGCCGCACCTAAAAACCACAAATTTACTCAAAAGCTGACAGTGCGCCTTTTAACCCGGTGCGCTTTATATATGGATAAATATTAAGATTCATTTTCATAAAGTTTAGGTCTCGCAACTTCGGTAAACAGCCGCCATCTTTTTTCCCGGTAGAACAGGAAGCGCTTCTTCTACGCAAGCAACCGCCAAGGTAAGCACCCGCCCCCATAGAACAGGAAGCGCTTCTTCTTCTACTGTAAGCAACCACCCGCCCGCGTAGAAGAAGAAAAAGCGCGCGGATATCACCGTACGTTTCATTTCCTTTGTGTGTTTACATCTGTAAAGACCACAAAATGGCTCCTACTAAGCGACAAGGATCCGGTTCATGAAAAGACGCAATCTCTCCATCCGCACACGGATTACTACCGTATTTCACAGCAACTGATATTCCTGTGAACCGCACTGTGGAACGGGAGCACGTACGGTGAATATTTGCACCACAGGGAATGAGAAGTCATCCTTCACTGTGGTTCTAGCTTGCCATGCTAATGGCCAGAAACTTCCACCCATGGTGATATTCAAAAGGAAGACCTTGCCAAAAGAGACCTTTCCAGCCGGCGTCATCATAAAAGCTAACTCGAAGGGATGGATGAAGAAAAGATGAGCGAGTGGTTAAGGTAAGTTTAAGTTTACGCGAAGAGGCCGGGTGGCTTTTTTCACGCAGCTCTGTCCATGTTGATATACGTATGTTTGTGATTGCACATTTGCGTACATTTTGGGAGTGAACAGAGTTGTTAGAACGCTGGTTTTTAATATATTATTAAAGTTTGACTGACCTATCTGACTGTTTTTTTGACATTCCTTTAGCGCAGTTAGATGCGGCTTACAACACCGGGCGGCTTATAGGTGGACAAAGTTTTGAAATATGCCGTTCATTGAAGGCGCGGCTTTTAACCCAGGGCGCCTTATGGTGCGGAAAATACGGTACTTGTTTTATTCGGAAGTATGTCTTGGAGCAGAGGAAAAAGATTAGTGGCTCTAGCCCTGGAAAATGTAAGGTGAGTGAAATCAATCCCGTATTTTGCGCAGAATGGCTATAAAATCACGTCCACGCAGTTGTCTGTTCTCATAATACGCTAACTGACTGATCGACGCGCCCACGTTGTTTATTTATTTAACATAAGTAAATTTTTGGCGTAAGTAATTGCTCCTCCCTGTGTCTGCTGGCAGATTCAAAACCACAATCTGTGAATTGTATTAGCTTAGAGACGATAGTCGAAATCGATCGCGACATTATTCATTTTATAAATTATGGTACCGTGTAGGTATACTGAAACAGAGTAACACAATGCTCGGTCGAAAATGAAAGGTCAAGAAAACATCTATACGTTTGATGACTTTGTAGATCTTTGTAAGACAGCATCAAGAACCATCAAACCCGTTGTCATGGAACATCGTGAGTTCTTTGAATTCAGCGGCAAACAACGTGCTCGCATCCATCCATCCATCCATCCATCTTCTTCCGCTTATCCGAGGTCGGGTCGCGGGGGCAGCAGCTTAAGCAGGGAAGCCCAGACTTCCCTCTCCCCAGCCACTTCGTCCAGCTCTTCCGGTGGGACCCCGAGGCGTTCCCAGGCCAGCCGGGAGACATAGTCTTCCTAACGTGTCCTGGGTCTTCCCCGCGGCCTCCTACCGGTGGGACGTGCCCTAAACACCTCCCTAGGGAGGCGTTCGGGTGGCATCCTGACCAGATGCCCGAACCACCTCATCTGGCTCCTCTCGATGTGGAGGAGCAGCGGCTTTACTTTGAGCTCCTCCCGGATGGCAGAGCTTCTCACGCTATCTCTAAGGGAGAGCCCCGCCACCCGGCGGAGGAAACTCATTTCGGCCGCTTGTACCCGTGATCTTGTCCTTTCGGTCATAACCCAAAGCTCATGACCATAGGTGAGGATGGGAACGTAGATCGACCGGTAAATTGAGAGCTTTGCCTTCCGGCTCAGCTCCTTCTTCACCACAACGGATCGATACAGCGTCCGCATTACTGAAGACGCCGCACCGATCCGCCTGTCGATCTCACGATCCACTCTTCCCCCACTCGTGAACAAGACTCCGAGGTACTTGAACTCCTCCACTTGGGGCAAGATCTCCTCCCCAACCCGGAGATGGCACTCCACCCTTTTCCGGGCGAGAACCATGGACTCGGACTTGGAGGTGCTGATTCTCATCCCAGTCGCTTCACACTCAGCTGCGAACCGATCCAGTGAGAGCTGAAGATCCTGGCCAGATGAAGCCATCAGGACCACATCATCTGCAAAAAGCAGAGACCTAATCCTGCAGCCACCAAACCAGATCCCCTCAACGCCTTGACTGCGCCTAGAAATTCTGTCCATAAAAGTTATGAACAGAATCGGTGACAAAGGGCAGCCTTGGCGGAGTCCAACCCTCACTGGAAACGTGTCCGACTTACTACCGGCAATGCGGACCAAGCTCTGGCACTGATCATACAGGGAGCGGACTGCCACAATCAGACAGTCCGATACCCCGTACTCTCTGAGCACTCCCCACAGGACTTCCCGAGGGACACGGTCGAATGCCTTCTCCAAGTCCACAAAACACATGTAGACTGGTTGGGCAAACTCCCATGCACCCTCAAGGACCCTGCCGAGAGTATAGAGCTGGTCCACAGTTCCACGACCAGGACGAAAACCACACTGTTCCTCCTGAATCCGAGGTTCGACTATCCGGCGTAGCCTCCTCTCCAGTACACCTGAACAACGTGCTCGCAGTGGAAAGAAAACAACGATGCCGCTGTTGGGGAATGTACGTGAAGTAAAATTCACTAAAGGAAGGCGCACCATGCAGTACAAAGTGGACTTCGCTGACCATTACACTGAAGTTGATTTCTTGACTTCGAAATTCGATGTCACAGCGGAATTTCCCCCCAGACGGACAGAACCACGTGGCATTCCGCCATCAAAGAAGGAGGGAATAGTTAAATTGTTGCGCGTTGCTCCTCCTGCAAAGAGGCTTTTCTGGTTGGATATTCCTGACCGAGATGTCAGTGACTTGGCAGGGTCCGTAAGATAAACAGTGTAGTGACAAAGCGGCGAATTGGCTTAACCCTGATAAAATGCTGACGCTCCTGTCATTTGTGCACGCAAATGTGGATATATGGTTCAGTCGAAATGCAACATTGTAGTTCCCATAGAGTGACACGTTCGTTTTATGTTCTACAAACATCTTGAAAAAATAAATCAGTGTATTTTTCACTATACTAGGATTTACCTTTGTAATATTTTTGATGCCTTCCGTGAATTACTATGACAAAACCCAGTAACTCATTTTCCCGCCAAATTTTAGGGACATTCTGAACGAAAATTGCAGGCTGGAATTGCGGATACCAATTAACATCAACAAAGCAGAAATCAAATCTCTGTGAATGGATGGGACTTTAATATAAAATAGATTGGTTTTCGTTTGTTTTATCAAAATCAGCTAGAAGTGAGTTACTAGGTTCTGCTTTTGGACGGGAGCGCTGCTGCCCACTGCTCCCCTCTTTGCCCAGTATTGCGGGTTCATGCCGGAACCCAGGAATAGCCTCGGGACCGTCGGCCAGAGTTCAAGTGCCAACTAAACTTGGTCTCTCTTAACCTCAACATCAGGACTCTTTCAAGAACTGTTCCTAGTTCCACCTACTCAGTGGCCTAGTTGTTAAAGTGTCCGCCATGAGATCGGTAGGTCATACCAAAGACTCGAGAAATGGGAGCCATTATCTCCCTGCTTGGCACTCAGCATCAAAGGTTGGAATTGGGGGTTAAATCACCAAAAATGATTCCCGGGCACTGCCCACTGCTCCCCTCACCTCCCAGGGAGTGATCATGGGTGATGGGTCAAATGCAGAGAATAACTTCGCCACACCGAGTGTGTGTGTGACAATCATTAGTACTTTAAGAACTGTTCCTAGTTCCTTTCCAACTGGGAATCCTAACACTAGCACACATTTTTCTCAAACAGACTTCAAAGATGCTTCCATGAGTGCAAGTCATACAGAAGAATCGAAATGCCGTTTCTCTCTTTCTCCGTACTCTGAAGAACATTTCCAAGCCGGGGCAGAGAGCGTCCATTTTTTCCGCACATGCCGCCAATTAGTTCGCAGCCAAGTGTGAAGCGACTGGGATGATAATCAGCGCCTCCAAGTGTCCATGGTACTCGCCCGGAAAAGGGTGGAGTGCCATCCCTTGGTTGGGGAGGAGATCTTGCCCCACTTGGATGAGTTCAAGTACCTCGAAGTCTTGTTCACGAGTGAGGGAAGAGTGGATGGTGAGATCGACATGCGGATTGGTGCGGCATCTTCAGTAACGCGGACGCTGTATCGATTCGTTGTGGTGAAAAAGGAGCTGAGCCGGAAGACAAAGCTCTCAATTTACCGGTCGATCTACGTTCCCATCCTCACCTATGGTCATGAGCTTTGGGTTATGACCGAAAGGACAAGATTACGGGTACAAGCGGCCCAAATGAGTTTCCTCCGCCGTGTGGCGGGGCTCTCTCTTAGAGATAGGGTGAGAAGATCTGTCATCCGGGAGGAGCCAGATGAGGTGGTTCGGGCATCTGGTAAGGATACCACCTGAACACCTCCCTAGGGAGATGTTCGGGTGGCCTGGGAAGGTCTCAGGATCCCCCGGGAGGCGCTGGACAAAGTGGCTGGGGAGAGGGAAGTCTGGGCTTTCCTGTTTAGGCTGCTGCCCCCGCAACCCAACCTCGGATAAGCGGAGGAAGATGGATGGATGGATGACGGCAATTTCAAAAACTGAAAAAAGAAACACGGACGCCATGTTGTCTTCACAAAACAAAAACACTTAAAATTCCTTCGTAAAACAACTCAAGTCTAGATAGGAAAAACACAGAACTAACTGATTTAGTTCTTCAATGAAGTTCCCAAGACCGATAAGAGTTCCTCGACCTGAGAACTGCGTTTTTTGGTGCTCTTAGCCCAGGGTTCCATGGCGTGGCTCAGTCAGTTGGGACCTTTCCAACTCTAGGCAGTCCAGGTTCTGCAGGATTTCTCCCAGGAGTCCTTTCATCAGTACAAAGTATGTCAGAAAAGTACCTGGACTGATGTCATCCATCCATCTTCTATCGCCTATTCAGGGTCGGGTCGCAAGATACCAAGACTTTCCTCTCCCCGACTATTTTGTCCAGCTCCGTCGGGTGATCCTGGGGCATTCACAGGTCAGTTGAGAGACACACTGAAGTCCCTCCAACGTATCTTGGGTCTTTCCTAAAGCCTTATGCCTGTCGGACGTGTCTTGCACATGCCGCCAATTTCAAAAACTAAAAAAAGGAACAATGACGCCATGTTGTCTTCACAAAACAGAAACATTAAAAATTCCTTGGTAAAACAACTCAAGTCTAGATAGAGAAAACACAGAACTGACTGATTTAGTTCTTCACTGAAGTCCCCAGGACCGATAAGAGTTCCTCGACCTGTTCCCGGTCAAGAACTCCGTGTTTTGGTGCTTTTAGCCCTGGGTTCCATGGCGTGGCTCAGTCAGTTGGGACTTCTCCAACTCTAAGTAGTCCAGGTCTTTCATCAGTACAAAGTATGTCAGAAAAGTACCTGGACTTTCTTCTTCTATCGCCTATTCAGGGTCAGGTTGCATGATACCAAGACTTCCCTCTCCCCGACTATTTTGTCCAGCTCCGTGGTCATGACCAAGACCAGAAGGATCGACACTTGCAATTGTTAGAAATTTTTCAAGCTTCGAGAGATCGAAAAAGCCTTTCAGGGAGAGTCCTCACTGGTGGTGAGTCATAGATTTTTGAGTAGGACCCAGAGACCAAACACCAAAGCCTGCAGTGGAACCCAACCTGGGCCTGGGATGTCTTCCTCTTTGTAAAGATGAAGGGGGTCTTTAAGCCAAACCTCTTTTAGAAACATGGACCACATCAAGATGGCCGTGACCACGGAGCTGTGGAAGATTTCCAAAGAATCCTTCCAGGAGTGCATGTACTTATACTTAAGTGTGTACTTATACTTAAGTCTTTCGAGTGCATACTTGTGTACTTATACTTAGTCTTTGAGTGGACAAGTGCAATACACTGGTGTACTTATACTTAGTTTTTAGAGTGCATAAGTGCATTACGCACTCAAAAGAATAAGTCTAATGCACTTTTGCACTCAAAAGACTAAGTATAAGTACACAAGTGGAATGCCCTTATGCACTCTAAGTGTAAGTGCACAATTGTAGTGCACTTATAGAGCCAAAAGACTAACTGTAAGTACACAAGCGTAATGCATATATGCACTCAATAGATTAGGTGCAAGTAGACAAGGGTAGTGCACTCATGCACTCAAAAGAATAAGTGTCACGCACTTTTGCATTCAAAATCTAAGTATAAGTACACAAGTGTAATGCCCTCATGCACTCTAAGTGTAAGTGCACAAATGTAGTGCACTTATGGAGCCAAAAGACTAACTGTAAGTACACAAGCGTAATGCATATATACACTCAATAGATTAGGTGCAAGTAGACAAGGGTCGTGCACTCATGCACTCAAAAAAATAAGTGTAATGCACTTTTGCACTCAAAAGACTAAGTATAAGTACACACGCATAATGCACTTATGCACTCATAGACTAAGTATAAGTACACAAGTGTAATGCACTTATGCACTAATTGACTAAGTATAAGTACACAAGTGTAATGCACTTATGCACTAATTGACTAAGTATAAGTACACAAGTGTAATGCACTTTTGCACTCAAAAGATAAGTATAAGTACACAAGTGTAATGCACTTATGCACTCAATAGATTAGGTGCAAGCAGACAAGGGTAGTGCACTCATGCACTCAAAAGAATAAGTGTCATGCACTTTTCCACTCAAAAAACTAAGTATAAGTACACAAGTGTAATGCCCTCATGCACTCTAAGTGTAAGTGCACAAATAGTAGTGCACTTATGGAGCCAAAAGACTAAGTGCAAGTACACACGTGCGCCAATTGAGACACAACCTATGTGCCGTAAAAGCGTACCGACACATGACCACACAGGCCATGTTGTGTCTGCTGCACACACACACACACACACACACACACACACACACACACACACACACACACACACACACACACACACACACACACAGGTTGACGGCCATGATGTAAACAGGGTGGCAAAGTAAACAAGAAGTGCCTGCAGACTTACAGAGCGACTTTACCCCGCTCGTCCTCACAAACAAACACACACGTAACACACTTTGGCACACTGTCACACACTCTTAAACAAGCACACACTTTGGCACTCTGTGACAACTTCTTACACACACACACACACACACACTCTGTGACACACTCTCCTGACCTTCCAATGTATGGAAAAGCGCTGCAGTGTAACTTTGTGCTGCGTTGTGCGGCAGCTTTGAATAATTGTGCGACAATGCGGGCGCCTCCTGATTAATTGCCTGAGATAAGGACTCCTCCCGTTCTTGCGGCCCGACTTCCCGGGCACGCCTCAGCTTCCGTCATTCCGACTCCACGGCGAGCGAGCGAGCGAGCGCACGGGAGAGAAAACTATTTAAGTGACCCTGTCATCTGGGAAGTGGCGTGATGGCGCTCCTAATTACTCAACAATAACAAAGGCGCTCGTTTAGCGCCTGCAATCAGCACTTCTATGAATAAGTTAACAGGAAGGAGTGGGGGGGTATTTACAGTGAGATTCATTCACGGCCAAAAGACAATACTTGTCACCTCCGGCTTACTGCGGACTCAGGTGACAATCAAGAAGTAATCATGCAGTGTTGAACGGGGCCGCTCATTAGGGACACCTAATAACGTCTGATACAAAAACCCAAAAGCAGTGAAGTTGTCACGTTGTGTAAATGGTAAATAAAAAGAGAATACAACAAATCCTTTTCAACTTATATTCAATTGAATAGACTGCAAAGACAAGATATTTCATGTTCACACTGAGAAAATGTGGCATTTTTTGCAAATATTAGCTCATTTGGAATTTGATGCCTGCAACATGTTTCAAAAAAGCTGGCACAGGTGGCAAAAAAGACTGAGAAAGTTGAGGAATGCTCATCAAAGACTTATTTGGACCATCCCACAGGTGAACAGGCTAATTGGGAACAGGTGGGTGCCATGATTGGGTATAAAAGCATCTTCCGTGAAATGCTCAGTCATTCACAAACAAGGACGGGGGGGTGTCAAGACTTGGACTTTGGCGTGGTTTGTTTTCCCATGGTGCAAAGGATTTGGACCGGACATGGCGTGAAGGTAAATCCATGATTTAATAATAGACTGTAAAAAGTATAAACAAAAGGCGCGCACAAGGCGGGGAACAAACTAATAAAACAAAACTAGCACAAAGGCAGAACTATAGAAAAAAGTAACAAGCGGAGATACAAAACAGTGGCTTGACTAAACAAAAAAAAATATACGTGGCAAGAAAAGAGCAGCATGAACTATGACCTGGACAGAGTAAGCAGCGTGTCAAGAGTGCAGAGCATGAATGTGATGTCGCCAGGCCGACCAACAGAAAATGACAGGCTTAAATAGTCACGTGGTGATTGAAAACAGGTGCGTGAGTGCAAATGAATCAGGTGCGTGACATGAGGACAGGTGAAAACTAATGGGTTGGAGTGAAAAAACAGGAACTGACAAAATCCCCCCCCAAAAAACATGGCCAAACAAAACATGATCACACAGACATGACAGGGGTGCGAGGGTCACCACTTTGTCAACAAACGCCTGAGCAAATTGTTTAAGAACAACATTTCTCAAGCAGCTATTGCAAGGAATTTAGGGATTTCACCATCTACGCTCCGTAATATCATCAAAAGGTTCAGAGAATCTGGAAAAAACACTGCACGTAAGCCATGATATTACAGACCTTGGATCCCTCAGGCGGTACTGCATCAAAAAGCGACATCAGTGTGTAAAGGATATCACCACATGGAATCAGGAACACTTCAGAAAACCACTGTCAGTAACTACAGTTGGTCGCTACATCTGTAAATGCAAGTTAAAACTCTACTATGCAAAGCCAAAGCCATTTATCAACAACACCCAGGGCCCGAGCTCATCTAAGATGGACTGATGCAAAGTGGAAAAGTGTTCTTGTGGTCTGACGAGTCCACGTTTCAAATTGTTGTTGGAAACTTTGGACGTGAACTGGAAAAGTTTGTTATTTTTTTGCAAATATTAGCTCATTTGGAATTTGATGCCTGCAACATGTTTCGAAAAAGCTGGCACAAGTGGCAAAAAAGACGGAGAAAGTTCATCAAAGACTTAATTGGAAAATCCCACAGGTGAACAGGCTAATTGGGAACAGGTGGGTGCCATGATTGGGTATAAAAGCATCTTCCGTGAAATGCTCAGTCATTCACAAACAAGGACGGGGGGGTGTCAAGACTTGGACTTTGGTGTGGTTTGTTTTCCCATGGTGCAAAGGATTTGGGCCGGACATGACGTGAAGGTAAATCCATGATTTAATAATAGACCAGGGGTCGGCAACCCAAAATGTTGAAAGAGCCATATTGGACCAAAAATACAAAAACAAATCTGTCTGGAGCCGCAAAAAATGAAAAGCCATATTACATACAGATAGTGTGTCATGAGATATAAATTGAATTAAGAGGACTTAAAGGAAACTAAATGAGCTCAAATATAGCTACAAATGAGGCATAATGATGCAATATGTACATATAGCTAGCCTAAATAGCATGTTAGCATCGATTAGCTTAGTCATGCAGTGACCAAATATGTCTGATTAGCACTCCAACAAGTCAATAACATCAACAAAACTCACCTTTGTACATTCACACAGTATAAAACGTTTGCTGGACAAAATGAGACAGAAAAAGAAGTGGCATAAAACACGTCCTAGAAAGTCGGGAGAAAGTTATACATGTAAACAAACTACGGTGAGTTCAAGGACCGCCAAAATGAGTAGGACAAAACGGCGCTCGCCAAATACTCGAATCAGTGAAGCATGTTTAATACAAACAGTGTACTTTATAATTGTGTCATGTTTGTCCTCTTACAGAAACCATATTAACACAAAAAATATATTTTTTCCCCCTCATCTTTTTCTATTTTTCATACATTTTTTTAAAAAGCTCCAAAGAGCCACTAGGGCGGCGCTAAAGAGCCGCGGGTTGCCGACCCCCGTAATAGACTATAAAAAGTATAAACAAAAGTCTAAAACCAAGTTCGAGTCCATGGTTCTCGCCCGGAAAAGGGTGGAGTGCCATCTCCGGGTTGGGGAGGAGACCCTGCCCCAAGTGGAGGAGTCCAAGTACCTGGGAGTCTTGTTCACGAGTCAGGGAAGAGTGGATCGTGAGATCGACAGGCGGATCGGTGCGGCGTCTTCAGTAATGCGGACGCTGTATTGATCCATTGTGGTGAAGAAGGAGCTGAGCCGGAAGGCAAAGCTCTCAATTTACCGGTCGATCTACGTTCCCATCCTCACCTATGGTCATGAGCTTTGGATTATGACCGAAAGGACAAGATCACGGGTACTGAAATGAGTTTCCTCCGCCGGGTGGCGGGTCTCTCCCTTAAAGATAGGGTGAGAAGCTCTGTCATCCGGGAGGAGCTCAAAGTAAAGCCGCTGCTCCTCCACATGGAGAGGAGCCAGATGAGGTGGTTCGGGCATCTGGTCAGGATGCCACCCGAGCGCCTCCCTAGGGAGGTGTTTAGGGCACGTTCGACCGGTAGGAGGCCGCGGGGAAGACCCAGGACACATTGGGAAGACTATGTCTCCCGGCTGGCCTGGGAACGCCTCGGGGTCCCACAGGAGGAGCTGGCCGAAGTGGCTGGGGAGAGGGAAGTCTGGGCTTCCCTGCTTAGGCTGCTGCCCCCGCGACCCGACCTCGGATAAGCGGAAGAAGATAGATGGATGGATAAACAAAAGATGCCCACAAGGCGGGGAACAAACTTGGCTAATAAAACAAAACTCGCACAAAGGCAGAACTATGGAAAAAAGGAACAAACAAAAGGCGCTCACAGCGGAGGTACAAAACAGTGGCTTGAATAAAACAAAAAAAAAACTTACGTGGCAAGAAACGAGCGGTAGTGATGGGTCCGGCAACACCGATGCATCGGCGCATGCATCCAGCTCATAGAGCAAAACCCTGTGTCGGTGCGCGTACCGCTTTTAGAAAGTCACGTGACCGATCATGAGCTGTTTTGGTCACGTGACCGATACGCGAACTGTGTCGCACTGACGCCTCCTCTGTGCCCTGTGAGCGTGTCTTTTCTACAGCCGGAGAAATAATAACTAAGAAGAGAAATCGTCTAAAATGTAATACGTCGGAAAAACTTTTTTTTTTTTTTTAAATAAAAATGTGTAAAAAAATAAAATTAAAACAATTCCCAGTCCACAATCATCCACAACACGTTCTCTTAGATTTCCATGTTATGATACATGTTCACATTATTTATTGACTGTATCTAAAAAAGATAAAAATATATTTTTATTTAAATGAAGATATGAAATAATCCTAAATGAAATACGATGACTTGGTTTATATTATTGTACATACTAGGGCAGGGGTCACCAATGCGGTGCCCGCGGTCACCAGGTAGCCCGTAAGGACCAGATCAGTCGCCCGCTGGCCTGTTCTAAAAATAGCTCAAAGAGCAGCACTTACCAGTGAGCTGCCTCTATTTTTTAAATTGTATTTATTTACTAGCAAGCTGGTCTCACTTTGCTCGACATTTTTAATTTTAAAAGAGACAAAACTCAAATAGAATTTGAAAATCCAAGAAAATATTTTAAAGACTTGGTCTTCACTTGGGATAAGCGGTAGAAAATGGATGGATGGATGGGTCTTCACTTGTTTAAATAAATTCATTTATTTTTTACTTTGCTTCTTATTACTTTTAGAAATACAATTTTAGAGAAAAAATACAACCTTAAAAATGATTTTAGGATTTTTAAACAAATATACATTTTTACCTTTTAAATGTCTTCCTCTTCTTTCCTGACAATTTAAATCAATGTTCAAGTAAATGTATTTTTTTTTTATTGTAAAGAATAATAAATATTTTAGCTTCTGGTTTTTCGACGAAGAATATTTGTGAAATATTTCTTCAAACTTACTATGATTAAAATTCAAAAAAATTATTCTGGCAAATCTAGAAAATCTGTAGAATCAAATTTAAATCTTATTTCAAAGTATTTTGAATTTCTTTTAAAATTGTTGTTCTGGAAAATCTAGAAGAAATACTGATTTGTCTTTATTAGAAATATAGCTTGGTCCAATTTGTTAAATATTCTAACAAAGTGCAGATTGGATTTTAACCAATTTAAAACATGTCATCAAAATTCTAAAATGTATCTTAATCAGGAAAAATTACTAATGATGTTCCATAAATTCTTTTTTTAATTTTTTCAAAAAGATTCAAATTAGCTAGTTTTTCTCTTCTTTTTGTCGGTTGAATTTTGAATTTTAAAGAGTCGAAATTGAAGATAAACTATGTTTCAAAATGTTATTTTAATTTTTTTCGTGTTTTCTCCTCTTTTAAACCATTCAATTAAGTGTTTTTTTCATCATTTATTCTCTACAAAAAACCTTCCGTAAAAGGAAAAAAAAAATGTACGACGGAATGACAGACAGAAATACCCATTATATATACATTTATTTATTTAAGTATTCTTGTTTAAATCACACTTATGTGTAACTTACAAATGACAATATATTTATTTATTTAAGTGTGTATCAAACTGGTAGCCCTTCGCATTAATCAGTACCCAAGAAGTAGTTTTTGGTTTCAAAAAGGTTGGTGACCCCTGTACTAGGGCATCAAATCAGTGTCAGTTGAGTCGGTCCATAGGTTGCCTGTAGGGATTTTTAATGTCCAGCAGATGTCAGTATTTAGTGACACAGTATCGACACAGTATCAATACAGTTTTGCAATGTGTCAAAACGCTTCATGATGCCTCATCAACCCATCATTAACGAGCAGCATGAACTATGACCTGGACAGAGTAAGCAGCGTGTCAAGAGTGCAGAGCATGAATGTGATGTCGCCAGGCCGACCAACAGAAAATGACAGGCTTAAATAGTCACGTGGTAATTGAAAACAGGTGCGTGACATGAGGACAGGTGAAAACTAATGGGTTGTCATGGAAACAAAACGGGGAGTAAAAAAACAGGAACTGACAAAATCCCCCCCAAAAAAAACATGGCCAAACAAAACATGATCACACAGACATGACAGGGGGGGCGAGGGTCACCACTTTGTCAACAAATGCCTGAGCAAATTGTTTAAGAACAACATTTCTCAAGCAGCTATTGCAAGGAATTTAGGGATTTCACCATCTACGGTCTGTAATATCATCAAAAGTTTCAGGGAATCTGGAGAAATCACTGCACGTAAGCGATTATATGACGGACCTTGGATCCCTCAGGCTGTACTGCATCAAAAAGCGACATCAGTGTGTAAAGGATATCACCACATGGGCTCAGGCACTCTTCAGAAAACCACTGTCAGTAACTACAGATGGTCGCTACATCTGTGAGTGCAAGTTAAAACTCTACTATGCAAAGCCAAAGCCATTTATCAACAACACCCAGAAACGCCGCCGGTGAATGGTGGAGGGTGTGTCAGTCCATCGCCAGCCAGGCCATAAAAAAATAGATGAGCGATCATACATGTTCACAAAGACATGACTTTGGTCACTTGATTGACATTCACGGCACCCGAGGGTCTTGTGAGATGTTGCTGGCTGCTGCCAGATCATTATTAAGAAAAAATGACCGACAGGAAGGCGAGAAACACTTTTTATTTCAACCCTACCTCCCGTCAAAAGCCTAAAGACTGACCACACAGTTTCTGTCTTCACAATAAAAGTGTGTCTGTGATATCGTCAAAAGGTTCAGAGAATCTGGAGAAATCACGGCACGTAAGCGATGAGGTCCCGGAACAACAAGAACAACATTTCTCAAACGGCTATTGCAAGGAATTTAGGAATTTCACCATCTACGCTCCGTAATATCATCAAAAGGTTCAGAGGATCTGGAATAATCATGAACTTAGAATTTAATGGCAGTAAAAAAGTAGTCAGAGGGGCATTTTTACCAGTGTGTTACATGGCCTTTCCTTTTAACAACACTCAGTAAAGGTTTGGGAACTGAGGAGACACATTTTTGAAGTGGAATTATTTCCCATTCTTGCTTGATGTACAGCTTAAGTTGTTCAACAGTCTCCCTTCTCATATTTTAGTCTTCACACATTGTCAATGTCTGGACTACAGGCAGGCCAGTCGAGTACCCGCACTCTTTTACTATGAAGCCACGCTGTTGTAACACGTGGCTTGGCATCGTCTTGCTGGAATAAGCAGGGGCGTCCATGATAACGTTGCTTGAATGGCAACATATGTTGCTCCAAAACCTGTATGTACCTTTCAGCATTAATGGTGCCTTCACAGATGTGTAAGTTACCCATGTCTTGGGCACTAATACACCCCCATACCATCACACATGCTGCCTTTTACACTTTGACCCTAGAACAATCCGGATGGTTCTTTTGCTCTTTGGTCCGGAGGACACTACGTCCACAGTTTCCAAAAACAACTTGAAATGTGGACTCGTCAGACCACAGAACACTTTTCCACTTTGCATCAGTCCATCTTAGATGAGCTCGGGCCCAGCGAAGCTGGCGGCGTTTCTGGGTGTTGTTGATAAATGGCTTTCACTTTGCATAGTAGAGTTTTAAATTGCACTTACAGATGTAGCGACCAACTGTAGTTACTGACAGTGGTTTTCTGAAGTGTTCCCGTGCCCATGTGGTGATATCCTTTACATACTGATGTCGCTTTTTGATGCACGTGCAGTGATTTCTCCACATTCTTTAAACCTTTTGATGATATTATGGAGTGTAGATGGTGAAATCCCTAAATTCCTTGCAATAGCTGCTTGAGAAATGTTGTTCTTAAACAATTTGCTCAGGCATTTGTTGACAAAGTGGTGACCCTCGGCCCCGTCCTTGTTTGTGAATGACTGAGCATTTCATGGAAGCTGCTTTTATACCCAATCATGGCACCCACCTGTTCCCAATTAGCCTGTTCACCTGTGGGATGTTCCAAATAAGTCTTTGGCGGGCATTCCTCAACTTTCTCCGTCTTTTTTGCCACTTGTGCCAGCTTTTTTGAAACATTTTGCAGGCAAATGAGCTAATATTTGCAAAAATAACAAAGTTTACCAGTGTGAACATGAAATATCTTGTCTTTGCAGTCTATTCAATTGAATATAAGTTGAAAAGGATTTGTTGTATTCTCTTTTTATTTACCATTTACACAACGTGACAACTTCACTGCTTTTGGCTTTTGTACATGTAGCGCTGATTTTGGCCAGTAGAGGGCGACAACGCTACAATTCAGGTTTAATTGTGTTGAGTCACATTCAGTGTGTGCAATATTTGATGTGGATGTTGTGTAATTTCTATATGCGT
Organism: Nerophis lumbriciformis; assembly: GCF_033978685.3. Lineage (NCBI taxonomy): Eukaryota > Metazoa > Chordata > Actinopteri > Syngnathiformes > Syngnathidae > Nerophis > Nerophis lumbriciformis. Next base: position 10,105,356 of record NC_084552.2, on the reverse strand, counting down.
AAACATCTGTAGTTTATTGTGTGAATGTATTAACACTGAACCTTCTATTTTATTGATGTAAAATACACGTTATACTTGTGTTATGTTGATTTTTGTTTATATTTTCAGTCTTACAAAAGTAAATGAGGGAAGAAGTGTAAAGAAATACACCCGAGGAAGGAAAATAATGCAAAAGAAGGAACGTCAATCCTCAACAAGACTTCTGGAGCTTCTGATTCTTCCTACTGTTAACTATCTGCACACGCTGGAAACGAGTAGCGAGGGCAGGATAATGAATTTATTGACAGTGCGGCGTGAAAGACTGATGTGTTTACTTTGTAATTAGGTAAACAGTCTCAAAGGAATATAATCGTTCTGACGGAACATCCACATTTCGATGTTTGGCCCCTGAGCCTGTGGGCTCTTGAAACTGCGGTCCTCTTCGTAGCCCTGATGTACGTAAGTAATGCATTGAAAAAATATTGACAGTATACTTTACGATAAAAAAAAAAAAAGAATGGCAGCTCAGTCGGCAGATTTTTACTGTAAAAATATCAATCAATCAATGTTTATTTATATAGCCCTAAATCACAAGTGTCTCAAAGGGCTGCACAAGCCACAACAACATCCTTGGTACAGAGCCCACATCAGGGCAAGGAAAAACTCACAACCCAATGGGATGTCAATGTGAATGACTATGAGAAACATTGGAGAGGACCGCAGATGTGGGTGACCCCCCCCTCTACGGGAGACCGGATGCAATGGACGTCGAGTGGGTCTGACATAATATTGTGAGAGTCCAGTCCATAGTGGATCTAACATAATAGTGAGAGTCCAGTCCATAGTGGATCTAACATAATAGTGAGAGTCCAGTCCATAGTGGATCTAACATAATATTGTGAGAGTCCAGTCCATAGTGGATCAAACATAATAGTGAGAGTCCAGTCCATAGTGGATCTAACATAATGGTGAGAGTCCAGTCCATAGTGGATCTAACATAATAGTGAGAGTCCAGTCCATAGTGGATCTAACATAATGGTGAGAGTCCAGTACATAGTGGATCTAACATAATAGTGTGAGAGTCCAGTCCATAGTGGATCTTACATAATAGTGTCAGAGTCCAGTCCATAGTGGATCTAACATAATAGTGTGAGAGTCCAGTCCATAGTGGATCTAACATAATAGTGTGAGAGTCCAGTTCATAGTGGATCTAACATAATAGTGAAAGTCCAGTCCATAATGGATCTAACATAATAGTGAGAGTCCAGTCCATAGTGGATCTAACATAATAGTGAGAGTCCAGTCCATAGTGGATCTAACATAATAGTGTGAGAGTCCAGTCCATAGTGGATCTAACATAATAGTGAGAGTCCAGTCCATAGTGGATCTAACATAATAGTGTGAGAGTCCAGTCCATAGTGGATCTAACATAATAGTGAGAGTCCAGTCCATAGTGGATCTAACATAATAGTGAGAGTCCAGTCCATAGTGGATCTAACATAATAGTGTGAGAGTCCAGTCCATAGTGGATCTAACATAATAGTGAGAGTCCAGTCCATAGTGGATCTAACATAATAGTGTGAGAGTCCAGTCCATAGTGGATCTAACATAATAGTGTCAGAGTCCAGTCCATAGTGGATCTAACATAATAGTGTGAGAGTCCAGTCCATAGTGGATCTAACATAATAGTGTGAGAGTCCAGTTCATAGTGGATCTAACATAATAGTGAAAGTCCAGTCCATAGTGGATCTAACATAATAGTGAGAGTCCAGTCCATAGTGGATCTAACATAATAGTGAGAGTCCAGTCCATAGTGGATCTAACATAATAGTGTGAGAGTCCAGTCCATAGTGGATCTAACATAATAGTGAGAGTCCAGTCCATAGTGGATCTAACATAATAGTGTGAGAGTCCAGTCCATAGTGGATCTAACATAATAGTGAGAGTCCAGTCCATAGTGGATCTAACATAATAGTGAGAGTCCAGTCCATAGTGGATCTAACATAATAGTGTGAGAGTCCAGTCCATAGTGGATCTAACATAATAGTGAGAGTCCAGTCCATAGTGGATCTAACATAATAGTGTGAGCGTCCAGTCCATAGTGGATCTAACATAATAGTGTGAGAGTCCAGTCCATAGTGGATCTAACATAATAGTGAGAGTCCAGTCCATAGTGGATCTAACATAATGGTGAGAGTCCAGTCCATAGTGGATCTAACATAATAGTGAGAGTCCAGTCCATAGTGGATCTAACATAATGGTGAGAGTCCAGTACATAGTGGATCTAACATAATAGTGTGAGAGTCCAGTCCATAGTGGATCTAACATAATAGTGTCAGAGTCCAGTCCATAGTGGATCTAACATAATAGTGTGAGAGTCCAGTCCATAGTGGATCTAACATAATAGTGTGAGAGTCCAGTTCATAGTGGATCTAACATAATAGTGAAAGTCCAGTCCATAGTGGATCTAACATAATAGTGAGAGTCCAGTCCATAGTGGATCTAACATAATAGTGAGAGTCCAGTCCATAGTGGATCTAACATAATAGTGTGAGAGTCCAGTCCATAGTGGATCTAACATAATAGTGAGAGTCCAGTCCATAGTGGATCTAACATAATAGTGTGAGAGTCCAGTCCATAGTGGATCTAACATAATAGTGAGAGTCCAGTCCATAGTGGATCTAACATAATAGTGAGAGTCCAGTCCATAGTGGATCTAACATAATAGTGTAAGAGTCCAGTCCATAGTGGATCTAACATAATAGTGAGAGTCCAGTCCATAGTGGATCTAACATAATAGTGTGAGAGTCCAGTCCATAGTGGATCTAACATAATAGTGAGAGTCCAGTCCATAGTGGATCTAACATAATAGTGAGAGTCCAGTCCATAGTGGATCTAACATAATAGTGTGAGAGTCCAGTCCATAGTGGATCTAACATAATAGTGAGAGTCCAGTACATAGTGGATCTAACATAATAGTGTGAGAGTCCAGTCCATAGTGGATCTAACATAATAGTGTCAGAGTCCAGTCCATAGTGGATCTAACATAATAGTGTGAGAGTCCAGTCCATAGTGGATCTAACATAATAGTGTGAGAGTCCAGTTCATAGTGGATCTAACATAATAGTGAAAGTCCAGTCCATAGTGGATCTAACATAATAGTGAGAGTCCAGTCCATAGTGGATCTAACATAATAGTGAGAGTCCAGTCCATAGTGGATCTAACATAATAGTGTGAGAGTCCAGTCCATAGTGGATCTAACATAATATTGTGAGAGTCCAGTCCATAGTGGATCAAACATAATAGTGAGAGTCCAGTCCATAGTGGATCTAACATAATAGTGAGAGTCCAGTACATAGTGGATCTAACATAATAGTGAGAGTCCAGTCCATAGTGGATCTAACATAATAGTGAGAGTCCAGTCCATAGTGGATCTAACATAATGGTGAGAGTCCAGTACATAGTGGATCTAACATAATAGTGTGAGAGTCCAGTCCATAGTGGATCTAACATAATAGTGTCAGAGTCCAGTCCATAGTGGATCTAACATAATAGTGTGAGAGTCCAGTCCATAGTGGATCTAACATAATAGTGTGAGAGTCCAGTTCATAGTGGATCTAACATAATAGTGAAAGTCCAGTCCATAGTGGATCTAACATAATAGTGAGAGTCCAGTCCATAGTGGATCTAACATAATGGTGAGAGTCCAGTCCATAGTGGATCTAACATAATAGTGAGAATCCAGTCCATAGTGGATCTAACATAATGGTGAGAGTCCAGTACATAGTGGATCTAACATAATAGTGTGAGAGTCCAGTCCATAGTGGATCTAACATAATAGTGTCAGAGTCCAGTCCATAGTGGATCTAACATAATAGTGTGAGAGTCCAGTCCATAGTGGATCTAACATAATAGTGTGAGAGTCCAGTTCATAGTGGATCTAACATAATAGTGAAAGTCCAGTCCATAGTGGATCTAACATAATAGTGAGAGTCCAGTCCATAGTGGATCTAACATAATAGTGAGAGTCCAGTCCATAGTGGATCTAACATAATAGTGTGAGAGTCCAGTCCATAGTGGATCTAACATAATAGTGAGAGTCCAGTCCATAGTGGATCTAACATAATAGTGTGAGAGTCCAGTCCATAGTGGATCTAACATAATAGTGAGAGTCCAGTCCATAGTGGATCTAACATAATGGTGAGAGTCCAGTCCATAGTGGATCTAACATAATAGTGAGAGTCCAGTCCATAGTGGATCTAACATAATGGTGAGAGTCCAGTACATAGTGGATCTAACATAATAGTGTGAGAGTCCAGTCCATAGTGGATCTAACATAATAGTGTCAGAGTCCAGTCCATAGTGGATCTAACATAATAGTGTGAGAGTCCAGTCCATAGTGGATCTAACATAATAGTGTGAGAGTCCAGTTCATAGTGGATCTAACATAATAGTGAAAGTCCAGTCCATAGTGGATCTAACATAATAGTGAGAGTCCAGTCCATAGTGGATCTAACATAATAGTGAGAGTCCAGTCCATAGTGGATCTAACATAATAGTGTGAGAGTCCAGTCCATAGTGGATCTAACATAATAGTGAGAGTCCAGTCCATAGTGGATCTAACATAATAGTGTGAGAGTCCAGTCCATAGTGGATCTAACATAATAGTGAGAGTCCAGTCCATAGTGGATCTAACATAATAGTGAGAGTCCAGTCCATAGTGGATCTAACATAATAGTGTGAGAGTCCAGTCCATAGTGGATCTAACATAATAGTGAGAGTCCAGTCCATAGTGGATCTAACATAATAGTGTGAGAGTCCAGTCAATAGTGGATCTAACATAATAGTGAGAGTCCAGTCCATAGTGGATCTAACATAATAGTGAGAGTCCAGTCCATAGTGGATCTAACATAATAGTGTGAGAGTCCAGTCCATAGTGGATCTAACATAATAGTGAGAGTCCAGTACATAGTGGATCTAACATAATAGTGTGAGAGTCCAGTCCATAGTGGATCTAACATAATAGTGTCAGAGTCCAGTCCATAGTGGATCTAACATAATAGTGTGAGAGTCCAGTCCATAGTGGATCTAACATAATAGTGTGAGAGTCCAGTTCATAGTGGATCTAACATAATAGTGAAAGTCCAGTCCATAGTGGATCTAACATAATAGTGAGAGTCCAGTCCATAGTGGATCTAACATAATAGTGAGAGTCCAGTCCATAGTGGATCTAACATAATAGTGTGAGAGTCCAGTCCATAGTGGATCTAACATAATAGTGAGAGAGTCCAGTCCATAGTGGATCTAACATAATAGTGTGAGAGTCCAGTCCATAGTGGATCTAACATAATAGTGTGAAAGTCCAGTCCATAGTGGATCTAACATAATAGTGAGAGTCCAGTCCATAGTGGATCTAACATAATAGTGTGAGTCCAGTCCATAGTGGATCTAACATAATAGTGTGAGAGTCCTGTCCATAGTGGATCTAACATAATAGTGAGAGTCCAGTCCATAGTGGATCTAACATAATAGTGAGAGTCCAGTCCATAGTGGATCTAACATAATAGTGTGAGAGTCCAGTCCATAGTGGATCTAACATAATAGTGTGAGAGTCCAGTCCATAGTGGATCTAACATAATAGTGAGAGAGTCCAGTCCATAGTGGATCTAACATAATAGTGTGAGAGTCCAGTCCATAGTGGATCTAACATAATAGTGTGAAAGTCCAGTCCATAGTGGATCTAACATAATAGTGAGAGTCCAGTCCATAGTGGATCTAACATAATAGTGTGAGAGTCCAGTCCATAGTGGATCTAACATAATAGTGTCAGAGTCCAGTCCATAGTGGATCTAACATAATAGTGTGAGAGTCCAGTCCATAGTGGATCTAACATAATAGTGTGAGAGTCCAGTCCATAGTGGATCTAACATAATAGTGAAAGTCCAGTCCATAGTGGATCTAACATAATAGTGAGAGTCCAGTCCATAGTGGATCTAACATAATAGTGAGAGTCCAGTCCATAGTGGATCTAACATAATAGTGTGAGAGTCCAGTCCATAGTGGATCTAACATAATAGTGAGAGTCCAGTCCATAGTGGATCTAACATAATAGTGTGAGAGTCCAGTCCATAGTGGATCTAACATAATAGTGAGAGTCCAGTCCATAGTGGATCTAACATAATAGTGAGAGTCCAGTCCATAGTGGATCTAACATAATAGTGTGAGAGTCCAGTCCATAGTGGATCTAACATAATAGTGAGAGTCCAGTCCATAGTGGATCTAACATAATAGTGTGAGAGTCCAGTCCATAGTGGATCTAACATAATAGTGAGAGTCCAGTCCATAGTGGATCTAACATAATAGTGAGAGTCCAGTCCATAGTGGATCTAACATAATAGTGTGAGAGTCCAGTCCATAGTGGATCTAACATAATAGTGAGAGTCCAGTACATAGTGGATCTAACATAATAGTGTGAGAGTCCAGTCCATAGTGGATCTAACATAATAGTGTCAGAGTCCAGTCCATAGTGGATCTAACATAATAGTGTGAGAGTCCAGTCCATAGTGGATCTAACATAATAGTGTGAGAGTCCAGTTCATAGTGGATCTAACATAATAGTGAAAGTCCAGTCCATAGTGGATCTAACATAATAGTGAGAGTCCAGTCCATAGTGGATCTAACATAATAGTGAGAGTCCAGTCCATAGTGGATCTAACATAATAGTGTGAGAGTCCAGTCCATAGTGGATCTAACATAATATTGTGAGAGTCCAGTCCATAGTGGATCTAACATAATAGTGTCAGAGTCCAGTCCATAGTGGATCTAACATAATAGTGTGAGAGTCCAGTCCATAGTGGATCTAACATAATAGTGTGAGAGTCCAGTTCATAGTGGATCTAACATAATAGTGAAAGTCCAGTCCATAGTGGATCTAACATAATAGTGAGAGTCCAGTCCATAGTGGATCTAACATAATGGTGAGAGTCCAGTCCATAGTGGATCTAACATAATAGTGAGAGTCCAGTCCATAGTGGATCTAACATAATGGTGAGAGTCCAGTCCATAGTGGATCTAACATAATAGTGAGAGTCCAGTCCATAGTGGATCTAACATAATAGTGACAGAGTCCAGTCCATAGTGGATCTAACATAATAGTGTGAGAGTCCAGTCCATAGTGGATCTAACATAATAGTGTGAGAGTCCAGTTCATAGTGGATCTAACATAATAGTGAAAGTCCAGTCCATAGTGGATCTAACATAATAGTGAGAGTCCAGTCCATAGTGGATCTAACATAATAGTGAGAGTCCAGTCCATAGTGGATCTAACATAATAGTGAGAGTCCAGTCCATAGTGGATCTAACATAATAGTGAGAGTCCAGTCCATAGTGGATCTAACATAATAGTGTGAGAGTCCAGTCCATAGTGGATCTAACATAATAGTGAGAGTCCAGTCCATAGTGGATCTAACATAATAGTGTGAGAGTCCAGTCCATAGTGGATCTAACATAATAGTGAGAGTCCAGTCCATAGTGGATCTAACATAATGGTGAGAGTCCAGTCCATAGTGGATCTAACATAATAGTGAGAGTCCAGTCCATAGTGGATCTAACATAATGGTGAGAGTCCAGTACATAGTGGATCTAACATAATAGTGTGAGAGTCCAGTCCATAGTGGATCTAACATAATAGTGTCAGAGTCCAGTCCATAGTGGATCTAACATAATAGTGTGAAAGTCCAGTCCATAGTGGATCTAACATAATAGTGTGAGAGTCCAGTTCATAGTGGATCTAACATAATAGTGAAAGTCCAGTCCATAGTGGATCTAACATAATAGTGTGAGAGTCCAGTCCATAGTGGATCTAACATAATAGTGAGAGTCCAGTCCATAGTGGATCTAACATAATAGTGTGAGAGTCCAGTCCATAGTGGATCTAACATAATAGTGAGAGTCCAGTCCATAGTGGATCTAACATAATAGTGTGAGAGTCCAGTCCATAGTGGATCTAACATAATAGTGAGAGTCCAGTCCATAGTGGATCTAACATAATAGTGTGAGAGTCCAGTCCATAGTGGATCTAACATAATAGTGAGAGAGTCCAGTCCATAGTGGATCTAACATAATAGTGTGAGAGTCCAGTCCATAGTGGATCTAACATAATAGTGTGAAAGTCCAGTCCATAGTGGATCTAACATAATAGTGAGAGTCCAGTCCATAGTGGATCTAACATAATAGTGTGAGTCCAGTCCATAGTGGATCTAACATAATAGTGTGAGAGTCCAGTCCATAGTGGATCTAACATAATAGTGAGAGTCCAGTCCATAGTGGATCTAACATAATAGTGAGAGTCCAGTCCATAGTGGATCTAACATAATAGTGTGAGAGTCCAGTCCATAGTGGATCTAACATAATAGTGTGAGAGTCCAGTCCATAGTGGATCTAACATAATAGTGAGAGAGTCCAGTCCATAGTGGATCTAACATAATAGTGTGAGAGTCCAGTCCATAGTGGATCTAACATAATAGTGTGAAAGTCCAGTCCATAGTGGATCTAACATAATAGTGAGAGTCCAGTCCATAGTGGATCTAACATAATAGTGTGAGAGTCCAGTCCATAGTGGATCTAACATAATAGTGAGAGTCCAGTCCATAGTGGATCTAACATAATAGTGAGAGTCCAGTCCATAGTGGATCTAACATAATAGTGTGAGAGTCCAGTCCATAGTGGATCTAACATAATATTGTGAGAGTCCAGTCCATAGTGGATCTAACATAATAGTGTGAGAGTCCAGTCCATAGTGGATCTAACATAATAGTGAGAGTCCAGTCCATAGTGGATCTAACATAATAGTGAGAGTCCAGTCCATAGTGGATCTAACATAATAGTGAGAGTCCAGTCCATAGTGGGTCTAACATAATATTGTGAGAGTCCAGTCCATAGTGGATCTAATATAATAGTGAGAGTCCAGTCCATAGTGGATCCAACATAATAGTGAGAGTCCAGTCCATAGTGGATCTAACATAATATTGTGAGAGTCCAGTCCATAGTGGATCTAACATAATAGTGAGAGTCCAGTCCATAGTGGATCTAACATAATAGTGAGAGTCCAGTCCATAGTGGATCTAACATAATGGTGAGAGTCCAGTCCATAGTGGATCTAACATAATAGTGAGAGTCCAGTCCATAGTGGATCTAACATAATGGTGAGAGTCCAGTACATAGTGGATCTAACATAATAGTGTGAGAGTCCAGTCCATAGTGGATCTAACATAATAGTGTGAGAGTCCAGTCCATAGTGGATCTAACATAATAGTGTGAGAGTCCAGTCCATATTGGATCTAACATAATAGTGTGAGAGTCCAGTTCATAGTGGATCTAACATAATAGTGAAAGTCCAGTCCATAGTGGATCTAACATAATAGTGAGAGTCCAGTCCATAGTGGATCTAACATAATAGTGAGAGTCCAGTCCATAGTGGATCTAACATAATAGTGTGAGAGTCCAGTCCATAGTGGATCTAACATAATAGTGAGAGTCCAGTCCATAGTGGATCTAACATAATAGTGTGAGAGTCCAGTCCATAGTGGATCTAACATAATAGTGAGAGTCCAGTCCATAGTGGATCTAACATAATAGTGAGAGTCCAGTCCATAGTGGATCTAACATAATAGTGTGAGAGTCCAGTCCATAGTGGATCTAACATAATAGTGTGAGAGTCCAGTCCATAGTGGATCTAACATAATATTGTGAGAGTCCAGTCCATAGTGGATCTAACATAATAGTGTGAGAGTCCAGTCCATAGTGGATCTAACATAATAGTGAGAGTCCAGTCCATAGTGGATCTAACATAATAGTGAGAGTCCAGTCCATAGTGGATCTAACATAATAGTGTGAGTCCAGTCCATAGTGGATCTAACATAATAGTGTGAGAGTCCAGTCCATAGTGGATCTAACATAATAGTGTGAGAGTCCAGTCCATAGTGGATCTAACATAATAGTGAGAGTCCAGTCCATAGTGGATCTAACATAATAGTGTGAGAGTCCAGTCCATAGTGGATCTAACATAATAGTGTCAGAGTCCAGTCCATAGTGGATCTAACATAATAGTGTGAGAGTCCAGTCCATAGTGGATCTAACATAATAGTGTGAGAGTCCAGTCCATAGTGGATCTAACATAATAGTGAAAGTCCAGTCCATAGTGGATCTAACATAATAGTGAGAGTCCAGTCCATAGTGGATCTAACATAATAGTGAGAGTCCAGTCCATAGTGGATCTAACATAATAGTGTGAGAGTCCAGTCCATAGTGGATCTAACATAATAGTGAGAGTCCAGTCCATAGTGGATCTAACATAATAGTGTGAGAGTCCAGTCCATAGTGGATCTAACATAATAGTGAGAGTCCAGTCCATAGTGGATCCAACATAATAGTGAGAGTCCAGTCCATAGTGGATCTAACATAATAGTGTGAGAGTCCAGTCCATAGTGGATCTAACATAATAGTGAGAGTCCAGTCCATAGTGGATCTAACATAATAGTGTGAGAGTCCAGTCCATAGTGGATCTAACATAATAGTGAGAGTCCAGTCCATAGTGGATCTAACATAATAGTGAGAGTCCAGTCCATAGTGGATCTAACATAATAGTGTGAGAGTCCAGTCCATAGTGGATCTAACATAATAGTGAGAGTCCAGTACATAGTGGATCTAACATAATAGTGTGAGAGTCCAGTCCATAGTGGATCTAACATAATAGTGTCAGAGTCCAGTCCATAGTGGATCTAACATAATAGTGTGAGAGTCCAGTCCATAGTGGATCTAACATAATAGTGTGAGAGTCCAGTTCATAGTGGATCTAACATAATAGTGAAAGTCCAGTCCATAGTGGATCTAACATAATAGTGAGAGTCCAGTCCATAGTGGATCTAACATAATAGTGAGAGTCCAGTCCATAGTGGATCTAACATAATAGTGTGAGAGTCCAGTCCATAGTGGATCTAACATAATATTGTGAGAGTCCAGTCCATAGTGGATCAAACATAATAGTGAGAGTCCAGTCCATAGTGGATCTAACATAATAGTGAGAGTCCAGTACATAGTGGATCTAACATAATAGTGAGAGTCCAGTCCATAGTGGATCTAACATAATAGTGAGAGTCCAGTCCATAGTGGATCTAACATAATGGTGAGAGTCCAGTACATAGTGGATCTAACATAATAGTGTGAGAGTCCAGTCCATAGTGGATCTAACATAATAGTGTCAGAGTCCAGTCCATAGTGGATCTAACATAATAGTGTGAGAGTCCAGTCCATAGTGGATCTAACATAATAGTGTGAGAGTCCAGTTCATAGTGGATCTAACATAATAGTGAAAGTCCAGTCCATAGTGGATCTAACATAATAGTGAGAGTCCAGTCCATAGTGGATCTAACATAATGGTGAGAGTCCAGTCCATAGTGGATCTAACATAATAGTGAGAGTCCAGTCCATAGTGGATCTAACATAATGGTGAGAGTCCAGTACATAGTGGATCTAACATAATAGTGTGAGAGTCCAGTCCATAGTGGATCTAACATAATAGTGTCAGAGTCCAGTCCATAGTGGATCTAACATAATAGTGTGAGAGTCCAGTCCATAGTGGATCTAACATAATAGTGTGAGAGTCCAGTTCATAGTGGATCTAACATAATAGTGAAAGTCCAGTCCATAGTGGATCTAACATAATAGTGAGAGTCCAGTCCATAGTGGATCTAACATAATAGTGAGAGTCCAGTCCATAGTGGATCTAACATAATAGTGAGAGTCCAGTCCATAGTGGATCTAACATAATAGTGAGAGTCCAGTCCATAGTGGATCTAACATAATAGTGTGAGAGTCCAGTCCATAGTGGATCTAACATAATAGTGAGAGTCCAGTCCATAGTGGATCTAACATAATAGTGTGAGAGTCCAGTCCATAGTGGATCTAACATAATAGTGAGAGTCCAGTCCATAGTGGATCTAACATAATGGTGAGAGTCCAGTCCATAGTGGATCTAACATAATAGTGAGAGTCCAGTCCATAGTGGATCTAACATAATGGTGAGAGTCCAGTACATAGTGGATCTAACATAATAGTGTGAGAGTCCAGTCCATAGTGGATCTAACATAATAGTGTCAGAGTCCAGTCCATAGTGGATCTAACATAATAGTGTGAGAGTCCAGTCCATAGTGGATCTAACATAATAGTGTGAGAGTCCAGTTCATAGTGGATCTAACATAATAGTGAAAGTCCAGTCCATAGTGGATCTAACATAATAGTGTGAGAGTCCAGTCCATAGTGGATCTAACATAATAGTGAGAGTCCAGTCCATAGTGGATCTAACATAATAGTGTGAGAGTCCAGTCCATAGTGGATCTAACATAATAGTGAGAGTCCAGTCCATAGTGGATCTAACATAATAGTGTGAGAGTCCAGTCCATAGTGGATCTAACATAATAGTGTGAGAGTCCAGTCCATAGTGGATCTAACATAATAGTGAGAGTCCAGTCCATAGTGGATCTAACATAATAGTGTGAGAGTCCAGTCCATAGTGGATCTAACATAATAGTGAGAGTCCAGTCCATAGTGGATCTAACATAATAGTGTGAGAGTCCAGTCCATAGTGGATCTAACATAATAGTGAGAGTCCAGTCCATAGTGGATCTAACATAATAGTGAGAGTCCAGTCCATAGTGGATCTAACATAATAGTGTGAGAGTCCAGTCCATAGTGGATCTAACATAATAGTGAGAGTCCAGTACATAGTGGATCTAACATAATAGTGTGAGAGTCCAGTCCATAGTGGATCTAACATAATAGTGTCAGAGTCCAGTCCATAGTGGATCTAACATAATAGTGTGAGAGTCCAGTCCATAGTGGATCTAACATAATAGTGTGAGAGTCCAGTTCATAGTGGATCTAACATAATAGTGAAAGTCCAGTCCATAGTGGATCTAACATAATAGTGAGAGTCCAGTCCATAGTGGATCTAACATAATAGTGAGAGTCCAGTCCATAGTGGATCTAACATAATAGTGTGAGAGTCCAGTCCATAGTGGATCTAACATAATAGTGAGAGAGTCCAGTCCATAGTGGATCTAACATAATAGTGTGAGAGTCCAGTCCATAGTGGATCTAACATAATAGTGTGAAAGTCCAGTCCATAGTGGATCTAACATAATAGTGAGAGTCCAGTCCATAGTGGATCTAACATAATAGTGTGAGTCCAGTCCATAGTGGATCTAACATAATAGTGTGAGAGTCCAGTCCATAGTGGATCTAACATAATAGTGAGAGTCCAGTCCATAGTGGATCTAACATAATAGTGAGAGTCCAGTCCATAGTGGATCTAACATAATAGTGTGAGAGTCCAGTCCATAGTGGATCTAACATAATAGTGTGAGAGTCCAGTCCATAGTGGATCTAACATAATAGTGAGAGAGTCCAGTCCATAGTGGATCTAACATAATAGTGTGAGAGTCCAGTCCATAGTGGATCTAACATAATAGTGTGAAAGTCCAGTCCATAGTGGATCTAACATAATAGTGAGAGTCCAGTCCATAGTGGATCTAACATAATAGTGTGAGAGTCCAGTCCATAGTGGATCTAACATAATAGTGAGAGTCCAGTCCATAGTGGATCTAACATAATAGTGAGAGTCCAGTCCATAGTGGATCTAACATAATAGTGTGAGAGTCCAGTCCATAGTGGATCTAACATAATATTGTGAGAGTCCAGTCCATAGTGGATCTAACATAATAGTGTGAGAGTCCAGTCCATAGTGGATCTAACATAATAGTGAGAGTCCAGTCCATAGTGGATCTAACATAATAGTGAGAGTCCAGTCCATAGTGGATCTAACATAATAGTGAGAGTCCAGTCCATAGTGGATCTAACATAATATTGTGAGAGTCCAGTCCATAGTGGATCTAATATAATAGTGAGAGTCCAGTCCATAGTGGATCTAACATAATAGTGAGAGTCCAGTCCATAGTGGATCTAACATAATATTGTGAGAGTCCAGTCCATAGTGGATCTAACATAATAGTGAGAGTCCAGTCCATAGTGGATCTAACATAATAGTGAGAGTCCAGTCCATAGTGGATCTAACATAATGGTGAGAGTCCAGTCCATAGTGGATCTAACATAATAGTGAGAGTCCAGTCCATAGTGGATCTAACATAATGGTGAGAGTCCAGTACATAGTGGATCTAACATAATAGTGTGAGAGTCCAGTCCATAGTGGATCTAACATAATAGTGTGAGAGTCCAGTCCATAGTGGATCTAACATAATAGTGTGAGAGTCCAGTCCATATTGGATCTAACATAATAGTGTGAGAGTCCAGTTCATAGTGGATCTAACATAATAGTGAAAGTCCAGTCCATAGTGGATCTAACATAATAGTGAGAGTCCAGTCCATAGTGGATCTAACATAATAGTGAGAGTCCAGTCCATAGTGGATCTAACATAATAGTGTGAGAGTCCAGTCCATAGTGGATCTAACATAATAGTGAGAGTCCAGTCCATAGTGGATCTAACATAATAGTGTGAGAGTCCAGTCCATAGTGGATCTAACATAATAGTGAGAGTCCAGTCCATAGTGGATCTAACATAATAGTGAGAGTCCAGTCCATAGTGGATCTAACATAATAGTGTGAGAGTCCAGTCCATAGTGGATCTAACATAATAGTGTGAGAGTCCAGTCCATAGTGGATCTAACATAATATTGTGAGAGTCCAGTCCATAGTGGATCTAACATAATAGTGTGAGAGTCCAGTCCATAGTGGATCCAACATAATAGTGAGAGTCCAGTCCATAGTGGATCTAACATAATAGTGAGAGTCCAGTCCATAGTGGATCTAACATAATAGTGTGAGTCCAGTCCATAGTGGATCTAACATAATAGTGTGAGAGTCCAGTCCATAGTGGATCTAACATAATAGTGTGAGAGTCCAGTCCATAGTGGATCTAACATAATAGTGAGAGTCCAGTCCATAGTGGATCTAACATAATAGTGTGAGAGTCCAGTCCATAGTGTAATAATAATAATAATAATAGATATTAAAATATGTATTATAATATTATATTATTATAATAAGTAATAAAATACCAGCGGTACTGTTTTCCCATTTACAGTAATGCACTGTAAAAACAAAATCATTGATTTTTTGGGTGGACAAAAAAGTCACCAGAATTTTACTGTCAAAATAAAAGTGGTATTGTTTTCAATTTCAGTCGCCAGAATTGTATTGTAAAAATACCATTGGGACGGTTTTTCCCATTTACAGTAATGCACTGTAAAAAAAAAAACGTGAATTCTATGATAATATTTTGGAGATCGAGCTGCCTTTTTTTTTTTTTACTTTACTTTGAAATCTACGCTCGTGACTTCAGTGCATTTCTGTAAACAAGAAGAAAAAAACGGTACCAATGTTAAAGTTACAGCAAAATTCTGGTGACTGCTAGTTTTTTATCGTTAAAAACATTTTTTTTTTTTTAAGTATTTTGTTGTCATATTCTGTAAACTCATTAATTGGTTTGGCTTGATTTTTAAAGGGGAAAATTGCTTTGGTTTTAGTACGATTTATTTTTGTCTGACAATTTTGGCACAAGTTAGTAACAAAAACAGAGGTATCACTTTAAAGTATTTACACATCAAACATTGACCCGCACAGGAAACACGGAGGAAGCAAACGTGTTTACTGATAAACACACAAAGTCTGAGTGCTGTTACATTCAAATATTCAACACACATTCTTCTATTTCTTACCTTCTTCAGACCTGAGAAAAATGCTTCCCTCTTTAGGACCATTCTTTCTAGATATATAAAGATGTGTATTTACAACATTAATAATATATACATACTATGCACATATAAAAAAGGTAAGCTTTTAGTTATTTTAATTTTTTTTATTGGTTTTTAATCTTCCTTTTACTTCAAGTTATTACAGTATGTCTCTATATACATATTTATTTATTTTTTTTAAATTAATTTTGGCCAAAGGGGGCGCATTTCAATTTCTTACACACACTTGTTATTTCATATGTTGGCCAGAGGGGAAGCACTTCAAATTTTTACACACACTTGTTATTTCGTATGTTGACCGGAGGGGGAGAACTTTTAAAAACCGACACATAGTCAATTTGAAAAATCCCTCCTGTTTGGGACCACCCTCATTTTGATAGATGTCACCACCAGGGGTGCAAATGAGATCTCTATTTTTTTGTTTTTTGTAATGTGCTTAAGGCCGATGACAAAGGAGTCAGGGACCACAGATGGCCCCTGTGCCGCACTTTGGGCAACCCAGCTGTAGAAGCTAACTGTTAATGGCCACTATGGTCTTAGTAGCGTAGTGTATTTGTTCATCCTATGCTCACATATGGCTTGTCTTACGTCAGCACCGGAAGTGGTAAAATCAGCTGTTCACCTGGTGGCTTTTTTCGGGGATGAATCGGTAAGTCCTTCTTTAGTCACCTTCTTGTTTTATCATATATTGCCGCCTTTGCACATGTCAATGTTTACTTTTGTCGACACATTAATTCAACAAAAAATCCTGACTTTGGAGCAATGTTCACGGACTCTGGTATTTGGCTTCCTATTACATGCAATGGTTTTCCATATTGGTACCATGATTTATGTCCTAACTTGTTCACACCTCCTCATATGGAAGGTACTTTTGCACTTTTTTTTTTACTTTTGTATGCACATTAAATAAATAAAAAATCGTGACTTTGGAGCAATGTTCACGGACTCTAGTATTTGGCTCTCTATTAGATGCAATGGTTTTCCCTATTGGGACCATGATTTCGGTCCTAACTTGTTCACATCTCCTCATATGGAAGCTACTTTTGCACTTTTTTTACTTTTGTATGCACATTAAATAAATAAAAAAAACCTGACTTTGGAGCAATGTTCACAGACTCTAGTATTTGGCTCTCTATTAGATGCAATGGTTTTCCGTATTGGGACTATGATTTATGTCCTAACTTGTTCACACCTCCTCATATGGAAGGTACTTTTGTACTTTTTTTTTACTTTTGTATGCACATTAAATAAATAAAAAAATGTGACTTTGGAGCAATGTTCACAAAGTCTAGTATTTGGCTCTCTATTAGATGCTATGGTTTTCCCTATTGGGACCATGATTTCGGTCCAAACTTGTTCACACCTCCTCATATGGAAGGTACTTTTGTACTTGTTTTACTTTTGTATGCACATTAAATCAACAAAAAATCCTGACTTTGGAGCAATGTTCACGGACTCTAGTATTTGGCTCTCTATTAGATGCAATGGTTTTCCGTATTGGGACCAAGATTTATGTCCTAACTTGTTCACACCTCCTCATATGGAAGGTACTTTTGTACTTTTTTTACTTTTGTATGCACATTAAATAAATACAAAATCGTGACTTTGGAGCAATGTTCACGAACTCTAGTATTTGGCTCTCTATTAGATGCAATGGTTTTCCCTATTGGGACCATGATTTCGGTCTAACTTGTTCACACCTCCTCATATGGAAGGTACTTTTGTACTTGTTTTACATTTGTATGCACATTAAATCAACAAAAAATCCTGACTTTGGAGCAATGTTCACGGACTCTAGTATTTGGCTCTCTATTAGATGCAATGGTTTTCCGTATTGGGACCATGATTTCGGTCCTAACTTGTTCACACCTCCTCATATGGAAGGTACTTTTGTACTTTTTTTACTTTTGTATGCACATTAAATAAATACAAAATCGTGACTTTGGAGCAATGTTCACGGACTCTAGTATTTGGCCCTCTATTAGATGCAATGGTTTTCCGTATTGGGACCATGATTTATGTCCAAACTTGTTCACACCTCCTCATATGGAAGGTACTTTTGTACTTTTTTTACTTTTGTATGCACATTATATAAATAAAAAATCCTAACTTTGAATCAATGTTCACGGACTCTAGAATTTGGCTCTCTATTAGATGCAATGGTTTTCCGTATTGGGACCATGATTTATGTCCTAACTTGTTCACACCTCCTCATATGGAAGGTACTTTTGTACTTTTTTTACTTTTGTATGCACATTAAATCAACAAAAAATCCTGACTTTGGAGCAATGTTCACGGACTCTAGTATTTGGCTCTCTATTAGATGCAATGGTTTTCCCTATTGGGACCATGATTTCGGTCCAAACTTGTTCACACCTCCTCATATGGAGGCTACTTTTGTACTTTTTTTTACTTTTGTATGCACAATAAATAAATAAAAAATCCTGACTTTGGAGCAATGTTCACGGACTCTAGTATTTGGCTCTCTATTAGATGCAATGGTTTTCCCTATTGGGACCATGATTTCGGTCCTAACTTGTTCACACCTCCTCATATGGAAGGTACTTTTGTACTTTTTTTACTTTTGTATGCACATTAAATAAATACAAAATCGTGACTTTGGAGCAATGTTCACGGACTCTAGTATTTGGCTCTCTATTAGATGCAATGGTTTTCCCTATTGGGACCATGATTTCGGTCTAACTTGTTCACACCTCCTCATATGGAAGGTACTTTTGTACTTTTTTTACTTTTGTATGCACATTAAATAAATACAAAATCGTGACTTTGGAGCAATGTTCACGGACTCTAGTATTTGGCTCTCTATTAGATGCAATGGTTTTCCCTATTGGGACCATGATTTCGGTCTAACTTGTTCACACCTCCTCATATGGAAGGTACTTTTGTACTTCTTTTACTTTTGTATGCACATTAAATCAACAAAAAATCCCGACTTTGGAGCAATGTTCACGGACTCTAGTATTTGGCTCTCTATTAGATGCAATGGTTTTCCGTATTGGGACCATGATTTCGGTCCTAACTTGTTCACACCTCCTCATATGGAAGGTACTTTTGTACTTTTTTTACTTTTGTATGCACATTAAATAAATACAAAATCGTGACTTTGGAGCAATGTTCACGGACTCTAGTATTTGGCCCTCTATTAGATGCAATGGTTTTCCGTATTGGGACCATGATTTATGTCCAAACTTGTTCACACCTCCTCATATGGAAGGTACTTTTGTACTTTTTTTACTTTTGTATGCACATTATATAAATAAAAAATCCTAACTTTGAATCAATGTTCACGGACTCTAGAATTTGGCTCTCTATTAGATGCAATGGTTTTCCGTATTGGGACCATGATTTATGTCCTAACTTGTTCACACCTCCTCATATGGAAGGTACTTTTGTACTTTTTTTACTTTTGTATGCACATTAAATCAACAAAAAATCCTGACTTTGGAGCAATGTTCACGGACTCTAGTATTTGGCTCTCTATTAGATGCAATGGTTTTCCCTATTGGGACCATGATTTCGGTCCAAACTTGTTCACACCTCCTCATATGGAGGCTACTTTTGTACTTTTTTTTACTTTTGTATGCACAATAAATAAATAAAAAATCCTGACTTTGGAGCAATGTTCACGGACTCTAGTATTTGGCTCTCTATTAGATGCAATGGTTTTCCCTATTGGGACCATGATTTCGGTCCTAACTTGTTCACACCTCCTCATATGGAAGGTACTTTTGTACTTTTTTTACTTTTGTATGCACATTAAATAAATACAAAATCGTGACTTTGGAGCAATGTTCACGGACTCTAGTATTTGGCTCTCTATTAGATGCAATGGTTTTCCCTATTGGGACCATGATTTCGGTCTAACTTGTTCACACCTCCTCATATGGAAGGTACTTTTGTACTTTTTTTACTTTTGTATGCACATTAAATAAATACAAAATCGTGACTTTGGAGCAATGTTCACGGACTCTAGTATTTGGCTCTCTATTAGATGCAATGGTTTTCCCTATTGGGACCATGATTTCGGTCTAACTTGTTCACACCTCCTCATATGGAAGGTACTTTTGTACTTCTTTTACTTTTGTATGCACATTAAATCAACAAAAAATCCCGACTTTGGAGCAATGTTCACGGACTCTAGTATTTGGCTCTCTATTAGATGCAATGGTTTTCCGTATTGGGACCATGATTTATGTCCTAACTTGTTCACACCTCCTCATATGGAAGGTACTTTTGTACTTTTTTTTACTTTTGTATGCACATTAAATAAAATAAAAAAATGTGACTTTGGAGCAATGTTCACGGACTCTAGTATTTGGCCCTCTATTAGATTCAATGGTTTTCCGTATTGGGACCATGATTTATGTCCTAACTTGTTCACACCTCCTCACATGGAAGGTACTTTTGTACTTTTTTTTTACTTTTGTATGCACATTAAATAAATAAAAAAATGTGACTTTGGAGCAATGTTCACAAACTCTAGTATTTGGCTCTCTATTAGATGCAATGGTTTTCCGTGTTGGGACCATGATTTATGTCCTAACTTGTTCACCGGTCCTCATATGGAAGCTACTTTTCTTTGTTAATGTCTCAAGAAGGGTAGAAATACAAGAACACACACACACACACACACACACGCGGTACAGGTGTATCGGAGCCATAAAGGGTGAAAAAAAAGATGTTAGCGTGAGGAAGCAGATGAAGATGACGAGGCGGGGCGGCTAGCATGCACTTGACACCGAGCTAATAGCGAGTCCTCCGCTTGATACTGTAATTTACCAGGCCGCCTGAAGGCCTCGCCGCCTTTGAAGTGGTCCCAAATGTCGACTCAATTAAATGAAAGGAGAAGGAATTCAATTTAAGCGTCTCACATATGAAGATAATCGCCAACATTTCATGATAAGGGGGAGGGGCTGGTGGGGGGCGGTGGGGGGGTTGAAGTAATTTAAACGGCCGGGCTCATTTCTCTTCTTTACAATTTTTAAAAAGGTTGTTGATGGTCATGTCGCCATGACGGCACAGGAAGGAGAATCCATTTAACAGAATAATAGTCTTCATCACTTGATGATGTACTACACCTGTGCGTGTGTGTGTGTGTGTGTGTGTGTGTGTGTGTAGCGTCTTCATGATTCATTACTTGCTAATGTCGCCGTGTAAATGAATGAAGACCCCCCCCCCACAGCCGCCATGACGCTCTTTGTTCAGCCACAGTCAAGTCAACCGGGCATGAAGACTTGAGTAGACATGAGGTTTTTCTTTGAAGGCCTGAAGAATAAGTTCAGAGCGTCCCAATACTTTTGTCCTAAACGCCGCCCGCATGTGGCGGACGTCTTTGTTTGCCGCGTGGAACAACGTACCTTTTATCCCCCGAGCGGCGACGGGGGCGCGCGATAGCGATTACAAAAGCGCAGGCGACGTGTTTTCTTTTTTTCCCCGGGCCCTGGCGCCGCCCGCAGCGGCGTCGACAATAAACACGCATGTTGCGTACGTGCCGGTCTGCAGGGCGGCGTGCGGCGGCCCAACGGCTGGTGCATTGTGGGCCAGAGCGCCGAGTGACGCCCCGAGCCGCTCCGCTGCGTCCTTGTCGACAGCGCGTCAGCCGGCGTGTAAACAAAGTGTTTTTCTAGCACCTTCCATGTAGCCCCGCCCCCTCCTTATCCCCCCATCTGTCTCGGCCCCGCCTGGCGGTTCTGGCCCACGCTGGACTCGTTGCAAATTGTCTATCACTTCAAAGTGGCCGTGATTGCGTCCCCCGGCGATTACGGGGCCGTTAAGAGGGAGCCACTTGAGCGCTGCCAGTGAACCCGTGAAGGAATGTGGACGGCGAGGGAAAACGCCCCCGGAGACGCGCAAATCCCATCAAGGCCGCCGCGCACAACAAGAAGGAAGTTTGAGAAGTTTTGCATCACTTTGTCTTCCTGGAGACCAGCCAGGACGAGGCAGAGGACCGCCCCTTTTAATGGCCGCCTATCAGCAAATGTTTCTTCCTCCGTGTAAACAAGATAAGACCTGCTTCTCCAGCTAACGTACAGGCAAGATGGCCGCCAAACGGCCTTTTGATCCGCGAGGTGACATGTGTTGGGCGTCCTCGGTCCACGCACGACTGGCGGCAAATAGATGTTGTCTTTGGGCGTGATCGTAGCGTGACGGCCATGTTGTCATTCCTGGCGACTTTGCGTCACATGTCACTGGGTGTCATCATCAGGTCACCTGTCACATGGTGTCATCATCAGGTCACATGGTGTCATCATCAGGTCACATGGTGTCATCATCAAGTCACCTGTCACCTGGTGTCATCATCAGGTCACCTGTCACCTGGTGTCATCATCAGGTCACATGGTGTCATCATCAAGTCACCTGTCACATGGTGTCATCATCAGGTCACCTGGTGTCATCATCAGGTCACATGGTGTCATCATCAGGTCACATGGTGTCATCATCAGGTCACATGGTGTCATCATCAAGTCACCTGTCACCTGGTGTCATCATCAGGTCACATGGTGTCATCATCAAGTCACCTGTCACATGGTGTCATCATCAGGTCAGCTGGTGTCATCATCAGGTCACATGGTGTCATCATCAGGTCACCTGGTGTCATCATCAGGCCACATGGTGTCATCATCAGGTCACCTGGTGTCATCATCAGGCCACCTGGTGTCATCATCAGGCCACCTGGTGTCATCATCGGGTCACCTGGTGTCATCATCAGGTCACCTGGTGTCATCATCAGGTCACCTGGTGTCATCATCAGGTCACATGGTGTCATCATCAGGTCACCTGGTGTCATCATCAGGTCACCTGGTGTCATCATCAGGTCACATGGTGTCATCATCAGGTCACCTGGTGTAATCATCAGGTCACATGGTGTCATCATCAGGTCACCTGGTGTCATCATCAGGTCACATGGTGTCATCATCAAGTCACCTGGTGTCATCATCAGGTCACCTGATGTCATCATCAAGTCACCTGGTGTCATCATCAGGTCACCTGGTGTCATCATCAGGTCACATGGTGTCATCATCAGGTCACCTGGTGTCATCATCAGGTCACCTGGTGTCATCATCAGGTCACATGGTGTCATCATCAAGTCACCTGGTGTCATCATCAGGTCACCTGATGTCATCATCAGGTCACCTGGTGTCATCATCAGGTCACCTGGTGTCATCATCAGGTCACCTGGTGTCATCATCAGGTCACATGGTGTCATCATCAGGTCACATGGTGTCATCATCAGGTCACATGGTGTCATCATCAGGTCACATGGTGTCATCATCAGGTCACCTGGTGTCATCATCAGGTCACATGGTGTCATCATCAGGTCACATGGTGTCATCATCAGGTCACATGGTGTCATCATCAGGTCACATGGTGTCATCATCAGGTCACATGGTGTCATCATCAGGTCACCTGGTGTCATCATCAGGTCACATGGTGTCATCATCAGGTCACATGGTGTCATCATCAGGTCACATGGTGTCATCATCAGGTCACATGGTGTCATCATCAAGTCACCTGGTGTCATCATCAGGTCACATGGTGTCATCATCAGGTCATCATCAGGTCACATGGTGTCATCATCAGGTCACATGGTGTCATCATCAGGTCACATGGTGTCATCATCAGGTCATCATCAGGTCACATGGTGTCATCATCAGGTCACATGGTGTCATCATCAGGTCACCTGGTGTCATCATCAGGTCACATAGTAGCAGTATAGTAGTATAGTTACAGTACAGTATAGTACAGTATAGTCAGTAGTAGTAGTAGTAGTATAGTGGTAAAGTTAGAGTATAGTCAGTAGTAGTAAAGTTACAGTATAGTGCAGTATAGTCAGTAGTAGTATAGTAGTACAGTTACAGTATAGTAGTATAGTCAGCAGTAGTAAAGTTATCTTATAGTACAGTATAGTTAGTAGTAGTATAGTAGTAGTTACAGTATAGTAGTAGAGTTACAGTATAGTAGCATAGTCAGTAGTAGTAAAGTTAGAGTATAGTACAGTATAGCCAGTAGTAGTATAGTAGTAAAGTTACAGTAAAGAACAATATAGTCATTAGTAGTAAAGTTAGAGTATAGCACAGTATAGTCAGTAGTAAAGTTACAGTATAGTACAGCATAGTCAGTAGTAGTAAAGTTAGAGTATAGTACAGTATAGTCGGTAGTAGTAAAGTTAGAGTATAGTACAGTATAGTCAGTAGTAGTATAGTAGTAAAGTTACAGTATAGTACAATATAGTCAGTAGTAGTAAAGTTACAGTATAGTACAATACAGTCAGTAGTAGTAAAGTTACAGTATAGTACAGTATAGTCAGTAATAGTAAAGTTAGAGTATAGTACAGTATAGTCAGTAGTAGTATAGTAGTAAATTTACAGTATAGTACAGTATAGTCGGTAGTAGTAAAGTTAGAGTATAGTACAGTATAGTCAGGAGTAGAGTTACAGTTTTGATTGATTGATTGATTGATTGATTGAAACTTTTATTAGTAGATTGCAAAGGAAGAGAATACATTCTATGAAACAGTACAGTTTACACAGTACAGTACAGTACATATTCTGTACAATTGACCACTAAACGGCAACACAAACACCCAACTAAGTTTTTCAACTTACACATCAATCAATTCATGGTAAGTATAGTATAGTATACTACAGTATAGTATACTACAGTATAGTAGTATAGGCAGTAGTAGTAAAGTTTGAGTATAGTACAGTATAGTGAGTAGTAGTATAGTAGTGAAGTTACAGTATAGTGGTATAGTCAGTAGTAGTAAAGTTACAGTATAGTACAGTATAGTGAGTAGTAGTATAGTAATAAAGTTACAGTATAGTGAGTAGTAGTAAAGTTTGAGTATAGTATAGAACATTATAGTGAGTAGTAGTATAGTAGTAAAGTTACAGTATATCACGGTATAGTCAGTAGTAGTAAAGTTTGAGTATAGAACAGTATAGTGAGTAGTAGTATAGTTGTAAAGTCACAGTATAGTAGTATAGTCAGTAGTAGTAAAGTTTGAGTATAGAACAGTATAGTGAGTAGTAGCATAGTTGTAAAGTCACAGTATAGTAGTATAGTCAGTAGTAGTAAAGTTTGAGTATAGAACAGTATAGCGAGTAGTAGTATAGTAGTAAAGTTACAGTATAGTAGTATAGTCAGTAGTAGTAGTAAAGTTTGAGTATAGTACAGTATAGTGAGTAGTAGTAATATAGTAAAGTTACAGTATAGTAGTATAGTCAGTAGTAGTAAAGTTTGAGTATAGTACACTATAGTGAGTAGTAGTAATATAGTAAAGTTACAGTATAGTAGTATAGTCAGTAGTAGTAAAGTTACAGTATAGTACAGTATAGTCAGTAGTAGTAAAGTTACAGTATAGTAGTATAGTCAGTAGTAGTAGTAAAGTGTGAGTATAGTACAGTATAGTGAGTAGTAGTATAGTAGTAAAGATACAGTATATCACGGTATAGTCAGTAGTGATGTACTGCTATACAATACTGTACTGCACTACTATACAGTAAGACTATACTACTACTATACTCTAGTATAATAGTACTATGCTATTACTATAAATGTCAAAACTACTGCACCCACACTTTATAAATAAGACGGACACATTAGTGTAGGGCTGCAGCTAACGATTATTTTTCTATCGATTAATCTATAGATTATTTTTTTCGATTAATCGGTTAATCTATAGATTATTTTTTTCGATTAATCTATAGATTATTTTTCCTTTTACCGATTATTTTTTTTATTTAAAATGAAGAGGAAAAAATAAATGTAGGCCAGTTTTTTCAAAGGGCATGGCTTTTATTTACAAAAAAAAAAGTATGGCCACTCAGTCAACATTGACAACAACATGACAAAATATTCTGTAACAATGTAAACATTTAAAACTTTTAACATTTAACAAAATTAAAAGTAGCTTATTTGCTTTTTAATGTGCAATTATAAAAGTAAACATCCAGTGCAAATCTTAATATTCTGGAATAGTATAAGCATTTAAAAAGTAAAAGTATTGCTTATTTTGCTTTAAAATGTGCAAAAATAAAGATAAACATCCAATACAAAAAAGTGCAAAACGGAAATATTCTGTAACAAGTGTAAACATTTCAACAAAAGTAAAAGTATTGCTTATTTGCTAAAATGTGCAAAAATAAAGCTAAACATCCAATACAAAAAAGTGTACAGTGTAAACATTTCAACAAAAGTAAAAGTATTGCTTATTTTGCTTAATAACACAACAATGATAGTATGATTAAAGTGAAAGTTAATTGTTGGTTTGTACATAGTATATGTAACTGTTAATGTTGTAAAAGGTATTTGCACAACTAATTAACGTTAGCGTTTGTGACACGTCTTGTGCCGTGGGGTTCTTTCAGGACCGACAGACTGAACGCCAGACGGCTTTGCCAGGTTTACAATCTTTTAATTTTACACAAAGTCTTTTCTCTTCCAACTCTTTTCTCTTTCTTTCCTCGCTTTTCAGCTCCTCTTCCTCGCTCGCTCGTCGTCCCCTGTCTCTTGCGGCGTCGCTCCCGGCGCGCCCCGCCTCGCCGCTCGCTCGCCGCCGCCGCCTCTCCACAGCGTTAAAGAGGAGCGCGTCTTTGTAAACACTGAACAGGCACGCCAAACGCGCCTCTCAGAGCAAACGGTGCTTTAGTTTATGAATTTACAACGCAGATACAAATGACACATTCATGTTTTTGTGTAATAATGACAACGTATACGCACGCGGACGATTGACTTGTTGATGGTGATGGCAAGGACGCTGTCGGGGGTTTTCTTTTCAAATGTTCGTTCATAGCCGTTGTGCTGCTATGATAGGCCATTTCCGCTCGACACAGTGTGCATACAACAACATTATTAGGCCGTTTATTGAAATACTCCGACACTTTTGACGACTTTTGGCGTGCTTTTTTCCCCTCGCTCGCATCGTCTGCTTTGCGCTCCGCCATGACAGTAGTGTGACGTAAATATGCGACGCGCCGACGCACAAAAACGGCGTCGACGTATTTACGTAACCGATGACGTCGACTACGTCGACGCGTCGTTTCAGCCTTACATTAGTGGCACCACAACTGGCACTTTAGTGGCATTCTAGTCCAAGAGTGTGTTCTTTATGGGCAACAAGAGTACTTGAGTGTACTCACTGACTTCATGGCGAGTACTACTGCGAGTACTACTGCGAGTACATGATTACTGTACGTGTCAGGACTGCTGTCACATGGCCCGGCCAGACCTTCCTATGTTTTTCCTCAGGTGGGCGAACAAAGCAACACACTGAGGCGCCTCGCACACTCGCAGCCAGCGCCACTGCGGGGTCACGACCCCGGCCAGAATGTCTGCCGGGGTCACGAGGTAGGGGTCAGTCGGAGGGGAACGCTATTGGAGTTTATTTGTTCAATTTTCCATCAAATGCCGGCGTCTGCCTCTGATCAAGATGACCGGATTACTGCTGTGGGGGGGGGAATATTGGGGGCGCCGACTGCTTCAAATTAGGCTGTGAAAATAATCCGCCGTGGGCCCAGCTAAACATGGCACTTTCAACTTATTGTCAAAAGTCAAATAAGCTGGAAAAGCCACAAAAACATGGCTGCCAATTCTCATGAAGGTCAGCGCCGGTTGAGGGAACACTTTTCTTCACACACATTCTTGTATTTCTCGCCTTCTTGACACCTCCGGAATAAGCCCACCTCTTAAGGACCACCCTTTCTAGATATATAAAGATGTGTATCTACAACATTAATAATATATACATACTATGCAAATATAAAAAAAGGCTTGTTGTGAAAAATGAGTTGGAAATTCACAAGAAGAAGGTCACAATTTCACAAGAAAAACGTAACATTTTGGCAATGTTGTAATAAAAGTCGTATTTTTTCTCAACGCAGGTCAAAATTTTAAATTTTACAAGATAAACTAAACATTTTCGCAGTATGAAAAAAGTTGGATTTTTACTCAACAGTCGCAATTTTAAAAGAAAAGCTTAACATTTTGGCAATTTTATGAAAAGTCGTAATTTTACTCGAAAAAAAGTCACAATTTTGGCAATATTATAACTTTTATTTGGCCAAATTCATGACAAAAGTCATAATTTTACTCAAAAAAATGATTGTACAAGAACGACAGAAAAAAATTGGCAATATTGTGGAATTTTATATGACAAAAGTCACCATTTGGCATGAGAAAGTCATACATTTTTGAGAGAATATTTCAAAATTACAGAAACAAAAATGACAAATTGTTCCCAATTTTCTAAGAAAAAAGTCGACACATTGTGAGAAAAAGACTGCTATTAGTTAATGTATTTATTTTAGAATTTTTTATTTTTTTTTATTTACTTCAAGTGTGTCTCTATATACATATTTATTTTATTAATTGTATACATTTTGGCCAAAGGAGGCGCGTTTACATTTTTTACACACACTTGTTAATTCATACGTTGACCAGAGGGGGAGCACTTTAAATTTTTACACACACTTGTTATTTCATATGTTGACCAGACAGTATAGTCAGTAGTAGTAAAGTTTGAGTATAGAACAGTATAGTGAGCAGTAGTATAGTAGTAAAGTTACAGTATATCACGGTATAGTCAGTAGTAGTAAAGTTTAAATTTTACAAGATAAACTAAACATTTTCGCAATATGAAAAAAGTTGGATTTTTACTCAACAGTTGCAATTTCAAAAGAAAAGCTTAACATTTTGGCAATTTTATGAAAAGTCGTAATTTTACTCGAAAAAAGTCACAATTTTGGCAATATTATAACTTTTATTTGGCCAAATTCATGACAAAAGTCATCATTCTACTAAAAAAAAAACCATTGTACAAGAACAACCAAAAAAAAATGGCAATATTGTCATAAATGTCGGAATTTTATATGATAAAAGTCACCATTTGGCATGAGAAAGTCATACATTTTTGAGAGAATATTTCAAAATTACAGAAACAAAAATAATATGACAAATTGTTCCCAATTTTCTAAGAAAAAAGTCGACACATTGTGAGAAAAAGACTGCTATTAGTTAATTTATTTATTTTAGAAATATATATATATTTTTAATTTACTTCAAGTGTGTCTCTATATACATATTTATTTTATTAATTGTATACATTTTGGCCAAAGGAGGCGCGTTTCAATTTTTTACACACACTTGTTAATTCATACGTTGACCAGAGTGGGAGCACTTTAAATTTTTACACACACTTGTTATTTCATATGTTGACCAGAGGGGGAGCACTTCAATTTCTTACACACTTGTTATTTCATATGTTGACCAGAGGGGGAGCACTTCAAATTTTTACACACACTTGTTATTTCATATGTTGACCAGAGGGGGAGCACTTCAATTTCTTACACACTTGTTATTTCATATGTTGACCAGAGGGGGAGCACTTTTAAAAGCGACACACAGTCAATTTGAAAAATCCCTCCTTTTTGGGACCACCCTCATTTTGATAGATGTCACCAGCAGGGGTGCAAATGAGACATTGTCTATTAGATGCAATGTTATTGATTTATGTCATCACTTGTTCACACCTCCTCATATGGAAGATACTTTTCCTTCTTCGTGTCTCAAGAAGGGTAGAAATACAAGAACACACACACATTCTTGTATTTCTTACATTCTTGAGACCTGAGAAAAATGCCTCCCTCTTTAGGACCAGCCTTTCTAGATATATAAAGAAGTGTATTTACAACATTAATAATATATACATGCTATGCAAATATAAAAAAGCTTGTTGTGAAAACTGAAAAAGGTCACAATTTCACAAGAAGAACTTGTGAAAGTCTACTTGTTGGCTCCGCCTCCTCAGGTCTCATGGTGGCCCAGCCCTCATGTTGGACCGAGGACAAAACCTCCAGATGACTTTTCGCCCGCTCAACGCCGACGCAACAATACACCTAATTTGCTGTGAGCGGAGGGGTGTGTGTGTGTGTGTGTGTGTGTGTGTGTGTGTGTGTGTGTGTGTGTGTGTGTGTGTGTGTGTGTGTGTGTGTGTGTGTGTGTGTGTGTGTGTGTGTGTGTGTGAGAGAGAGAGCGAGCTAAGATGGAGCGTGGCGCCAGCAGTCTGCCCTTCCCTTGAGAACGTAACGGCTGAGTGCCATCGGAAAGAGGAGCCGGAGAGGAGGAGGCGGGGGGGGGGGGCAACAGGTAAAGACTTTCAGGTGAGGTGGGGTAGGGGTGGGGGGCTGGGGGGGTGCAACATTAAAACAACACGTTAGCATCGACGTGTGAAGTCAATTCTTAAAGAGATGCTTCCTGGATTGGAAAATATGGCGGTTTGTTTGCTGGCCTGCCGAATGACGCCTCGGTGAGTGTATGGCGCACTCACTAGCTGTACTGACACGACACTGATCCCACACCTTGGACTTTTTCTTCGTTCAATTTGGATCGATGCTCGCGACCAATACCAAAAAGCGCTTGCTGACAATAACCATCATTTCTTTCTGTCCTGCCTCTGGTGAGGGCAGTCGCATTTTTTCCCGCTCCCTCTTCTCCCAGCTTGCTCTCTTTGTTTTTGTCTTGTCTGAACTTTTTTTAATCTAAACATCAGACATGGAAATGTTCAGCTGGACTCTCGACGCAATTGACAAAATCTTTTCGACAAGGAAAAGAGGTTCTGGGGAGTCTGGTTGCCCTGATGGAACCATTGCTGTGGGGTACGTGAGAGACTCCTGGGATAAATGGAGAATCATGTGCCTCTCAGTCCTTTCCATCGAGGACGTGGAAGACATCTACCTATTTGGAACCGTGATCGCTGGGCATTGCTCTGGTGTATCAACAAATTCGTAAGACGATGGCAGTCACTCAAGGAGCCCAAAGGCTGTTCGTCGCAATGGATGGTTTGGGCAGGGCTGGGGGATCACAGACTGTGGCGATTTCTGAACTGAATCGCAAGATGGATCACATCATGGAGAAGCTTGGTGAAAAGGAAAATTGAATTGAATTTGAGAGCACCCACCATGGACGAATAGAACAGACAAGTCATTGTTTTGTCTGCTCGCGGAAAACAAACATCCTAATCTACGATTTGACTCCCTCGAATGGCCTTGACGCTGTGGAAACAGGACCAGGCTGTTCTGAAAAACACCCCCGAGGACACCTCAATGATGGACGCTTTTGACCTCCCTCCCTCCTCAACGACACCTGGAGTCGAACTTTTGCAGAATCAGAATCAGAATCAGATATACTTTAATAATCCCCGAGGGGAAATTAAAATTTTCAGCACAATCCCATTCAAGAGCAGACAAACATTACAGGGAGACAGAACAGGATCGCATCGGCCTCAGTCTATAAAAAACATTACATCATCACACCCAAGACAATGGGCATATACACACACACACACACACCCTCCCCCACCCCACGCCTTCACCACCGCTTGATTCCCCTTCGGAGTGATGGACGGCTGGCAGCGCTTCATAGCAGCAGTCGACCTCCAGGGCCCCAACTCCCCCCGCCCCTCTGTTGTGAGTTTGTCGTGATTAAATGTAACGTGTTTATGTGTGCATTGCCTGGAGGTTTTTTCCCACTCCAGACTAGACCCCCTGAGGAGCCCAGTCTAGATTGTATTTTTTGACTCATCTTTTCCCCGCGTTTTACCTTTTTCCCATCTTTTACGGGGCGCCTTATGGCGACCCATCAGTGTTCCTGTTCTGTAACCCTGTACACTGTTTGTTTGTCTCATCTTGAACGGGTTTGTGCTGAAAACAAAGTTTGGTTGTACTTGTGCAATGACAATAAAGACCTATCTGATCTGATCTCTAATAATAATCAAAAGGTCATTTTCCAACACAAGGGGGCGACATTGCTGGCAATATAAACCCAGAGTCATGATCAGAAAAGTCTTATAACAGTTTGGAAGGAGATGGGAGCATCTAAAGTGCAGTCATGTCAGTGTGATGGTGGATTGAGCAGTTTTCTACGCCAGGCTCCGCCCACTACGAATGGGCACCAATAGGTGGTGAGCGATCCATCCCTTCAGGCATCACCATTTGTACCAGTTGTGATCAAGCTCTGAGTTTGTGGAGCCCAGTAAGAAATGTGGATCAGATGAAATGTTGACGCCCACATCCTGTGGCAGAGGTGTCAAACTCAAGGCCCCGGGGCCAGATCTATATGACTATAGATGTCAACATTGTGTACGTGCGGAAAGAAACAATTTTCAGCCACAACACAACTTTATAACACAACACAACAACTTTACACCACAACACAAAGCCACAACACAACTTTCAGCCACAACACAACTACTTTCAGCCACAACAACAATTTTACACCATAACATAAAGCCACAACACAACAACTTTACACCACAACACAACTTTCAGCCACAACACAACAACTTTCAGCCACAAAACAACAACTTACCGCCACAATACAATACATTTCAGCCACAACACAACTTTACAACACAACACAACAACTTTACACCACAACACAAAGCCACAACACAACTTTCAGCCACAACACAACACATTTCAGCCACAACACAACAACGTTCAGCCACAACACAACAACTTTACAACACAACAACTTTACACCACAACACAACTTTCAGCCACAACACGACAACTTTCAGCCACAACACAACTTTCAGCCAAAACACAACACCACACCTTTCAGCCACAACACAACAACTTGCATCCACAACACCACACCTTTCAGCCACAACACAACAACTTTCAGCCACAACACAACTTTCAGCCACAACACAACTTTCAGCCACAACACAACCCATTTCAGCCACAACACATCAATGTTCAGCCACAACACAACTTTCAGCCACAACAAAACTACTTTCAGCCACAACACAACTTTCAGCCACAACACAACTACTTTCAGCCACAAGAACAATTTTACACCATAACATAAAGCCACAACACAACAACTTTACAACACAACACAACAACTTTCAGCCACAAAACAACAACTTACCGCCACAACACAATAAATTTCAGCCACAACACAACTTTACAACACAACACAACAACTTTACACCACAACACAACAACTCTCAGCCACAAAACAACAACTTACCGCCACAACACAATAAATTTCAGCCACAACACAACTTTACAACACAACACAACAACTTTACACCACAACACAAAGCCACAACACAACTTTCAGCCACAACACAACACCTTTCAGCCACAAAACAACACATTTCAGCCACAACACAACAACGTTCAGCCACAACACAACAATTTTACACCATAACATAAAGCCACAACACAACAACTTTACAACACAACAACTTTACACCACAACACAACTTTCAGCCACAACACAACAACTTTCAGCCACAACACAACTTTCAGCCAAAACACAACAACTTTCAGCCACAACACAACGTTCATACACAACACCACACCTTTCAGCCACAACACAACAACTTTCAGCCACAACACAACTACTTTCAGCCACAACAACAATTTTACACCATAACATAAAGCCACAACACAACAACTTTACAACACAACACAACAACTTTACACCACAACACAACTTTCAGCCACAACACAACAACTTTCAGCCACAAAACAACAACTTACCGCCACAACACAATAAATTTCAGCCACAACACAACTTTACAACACAACACAACAACTTTACACCACAACACAAAGCCACAACACAACTTTCAGCCACAACACAACACCTTTCAGCCACAAAACAACACATTTCAGCCACAATACAACGTTCAGCCACAACACAACAATTTTACACCATAACATAAAGCCACAACACAACAACTTTACAACACAACAACTTTACACCACAACACAACTTTCAGCCACAACACAACAACTTTCAGCCACAACACAACTTTCAGCCAAAACACAACAACTTTCAGCCACAACACAACGTTCATCCACAACACCACACCTTTCAGCCACAACACAACAACTTTCAGCCACAACACAACTTTCAGCCACAACACAACAACTTTCAGCCACAAAACAACAACTTACAGGCACAACACAACAAATTTCAGCCACAACACAACTTTACAACACAACAACTTTACACCACAACACAAAGCCACAACACAACTTTCAGCCACAACACAACACCTTTCAGCCACAAAACAACACATTTCAGCCACAACACAACACCGTTCAGCCACAACACAACAATTTTACACCATAACATAAAGCCACAACACAACAACTTTACAACACAACACAACAACTTTACAACAAATCACAACAACTTTACACCACAACACAACTTTCAGCCACGACAAAACAACTTTCAGCCACAACAAAACAACTTTCAGCCACAAAACAACAACTTACAGCCACAACACAACAATTGTCAGCCACAACACAACTTTACAACACAACAACTTTACACCACAACACAAAGCCGCGACACAACTTTCAGCCACAACACAACAACTTTCAGCCACAAAACAAACTCTTTCAGCCACAACACAACACATTTCAGCCAAAACCCAACTACTTTCAGCCACAACACAACAATTTTACACCATAACATAAAGCCACAACTCAACCACTTTCAACCACAACACAACACATTTCAGCCAAAACACAACACATTTCAGCCACGACACAACAACTTTCAGCCACAACACAACTTTCAGCCACAACACAACAACTTTCAGCCACAACACAAGGTTCATCCACAACACCACACCTTTCAGCCACAACACAACAACTTTCAGCCACAACACAACTTTCAGCCACAACACAACAACTTTCAGCCACAAAACAACAACTTACAGGCACAACACAACAAATTTCAGCCACAACACAACTTTACAACACAACAACTTTACACCACAACACAAAGCCACAACACAACTTTCAGCCACAACACAACACCTTTCAGCCACAAAACAACACATTTCAGCCACAACACAACACCGTTCAGCCACAACACAACAATTTTACACCATAACATAAAGCCACAACACAACAACTTTACAACACAACACAACAACTTTACAACAAATCACAACAACTTTACACCACAACACAACTTTCAGCCACAACAAAACAACTTTCAGCCACAACAAAACAACTTTCAGCCACAAAACAACAACTTACAGCCACAACACAACAATTGTCAGCCACAACACAACTTTACAACACAACAACTTTACACCACAACACAAAGCCGCGACACAACTTTCAGCCACAACACAACAACTTTCAGCCACAAAACAAACTCTTTCAGCCACAACACAACACATTTCAGCCAAAACCCAACTACTTTCAGCCACAACACAACAATTTTACACCATAACATAAAGCCACAACTCAACCACTTTCAACCACAACACAACACATTTCAGCCAAAACACAACACATTTCAGCCACGACACAACAACTTTCAGCCACAACACAACTTTCAGCCACAACACAACAACTTTCAGCCACAACACAACTACTTTCAGGCACAACACAACAACTTTCAGCCACAACACAACAACTTTCAGCAACAAAACAACAAATTTCAGCTACAACACAACAACTTTCAGCCACAAAACAACAACTTTCAGCCACAAAACAACAACTTTCAGCCACAAAACAACAACTTTACACCATAACAAAAAGCCACGACACAACAACTTTACAACACAACAACTTTACACTACAACATAAAGCCACAACACAACTTTCAGCCACAACACAACACCTTTCAGCCACAACACAACAATTTTCAGCCACAACACAACAACTTTACACCACAACACAAAGCCACAACACAACTTTCAGCCACAACACAACACCTTTCAGCCACAAAACAACACATTTCAGCCACAACACAACACCGTTCAGCCACAACACAACAATTTTACACCATAACATAAAGCCACAACACAACAACTTTACAACACAACACAACAACTTTACAACAAATCACAACAACTTTACACCACAACACAACTTTCAGCCACAACACAACAACTTTCAGCCACAACAAAACAACTTTCAGCCACAAAACAACAACTTACAGCCACAACACAACAATTGTCAGCCACAACACAACTTTACAACACAACAACTTTACACCACAACACAAAGTCGCGATACAACTTTCAGCCACAACACAACAACTTTCAGCCACAAAACAAACTCTTTCAGCCACAACACAACACATTTCAGCCACAACCCAACTACTTTCAGCCACAACACAACAATTTTACACCATAACATAAAGCCACAACTCAACCACTTTCAACCACAACACAACACATTTCAGCCAAAACACAACACATTTCAGCCACGACACAACAACTTTCAGCCACAACACAACTTTCAGCCACAACACAACAACTTTCAGCCACAACACAACTTTCAGCCACAACACAACTACTTTCAGGCACAACACAACAACTTTCAGCCACAACACAACAACTTTCAGCAACAAAACAACAAATTTCAGCTACAACAGAACAACTTTCAGCCACAAAACAACAACTTTCAGCCACAAAACAACAACTTTCAGCCACAAAACAACAACTTTACACATAACAAAAAGCCACGACACAACAACTTTACATCACAACAACTTTACACTACAACATAAAGCCACAACACAACTTTCAGCCACAACACAACACCTTTCAGCCACAACACAACAACTTTCAGCCACAACACAACAACTTTCAGCCACAACAAATTTCAGCCACAAAACAACAACTTTTAGCAACAACAAATTTCAGCCACAACACAACAACTTTCAGCCACAAAACAACAACTTTCAGCCACAACACAACAACTTTCAGCCACAAAACAACAACTTTTAGCCACAACAAATTTCAGCCACAAAACAACAACTTTTAGCAACAACAAATTTCAGCCACAACACAACACATTGCAGCCACAACACAACACCTTTCAGCCACAACACAACAACTTTCAGCCACAACACAACCACTTTCAGCCACAACACAACCACTTTCAGCCACAACACAACACAACAACTTTCAGCCACAACACAACAACTTTCAGCCACAACAACTTCAATTAAGGACACTTATTACGTACTGTATGTCGAGCTTGTGTGCTATTGTGTGCTTGGCTGTTGTGTAGCTGCCTAGTATCCAATAGCCTACCATGTTTACATTTTGTAAAAGACCAACCAACATTATTAGACTGATATCAGACATCATTATTAGACTAATATCAGACATCATTATTAGACTAATATCAGACATCATTATTAGACTTATAACAGACATCATTATTAGACTGATATCAGACATTATAAGACTGATATCAGACATCATTATTAGACTGATATCAGACACCATTATTAGACTGATATCAGACATCATTATTAGACTGATATCAGACACCATTATTAGACTGATATCGGACACCATTATTAGACTGATATCAGACATTATAAGACTTATATCAGACATCATTATTAGACTGATATCAGACATCATTATTAGACTGATATCAGACTTTATTAGACTGATATCAAACATCATTATTAGACTGATATCAGACACCATTATTAGACTGATATCAGACATCATTATTAGACTGATATCATACATTATTATTAGACTGATATCATACATTATTAGACTCATATCAGACATCATTATTAGACTGATATCAGACATCATTATTAGAATGATATCAGACATTAGACTGATATCACACATCATTATTAGACTGATATCAGACATTATTAGATTGATATCAGACATTATTATTAGACTGATATCAGACATCATTATTAGACTGATATCAGACACCATTATTAGACTGATATCGGACACCATTATTAGACTGATATCAGACATTATAAGACTTATATCAGACATCATTATTAGACTGATATCAGACATTATTAGACTGATATCAGACATCATTATTAGACTGATATCAGACTTTATTAGACTGATATCAGACATCATTATTAGACTGATATCAGACACCATTATTAGACTGATATCAGACATCATTATTAGACTGATATCATACATTATTATTAGACTGATATCATACATTATTAGACTCATATCAGACATCATTATTAGACTGATATCAGACATCATTATTAGAATGATATCAGACATTAGACTGATATCACACATCATTATTAGACTAATATCAGACAATTTTAGACTGATATCAGACATTATTAGACTGATATCAGACATCATTGTTAGACTGTTATCAGACATCATTATTAGACTGATATCAGATATTATTAGACTGATATCAGACATCATTGTTAGACTGTTATCAGACATCATTATTAGACTGATATCAGACATTATTAGACTGATATCAGACATCATTATTAGACTGATATCATACATTATTAGACTGATATCAGACATCATTATTAGACTTATGTCAGACATCATTATTAGACTGATATACATTATTATTAGACTGATATCATACATTATTAGACTGATATCAGACATCATTATTAGACTGATATCAGACATCATTATTAGAATGATATCAGACATTAGACTGATATCAGACATCATTATTAGACTGATATCAGACATCATTATTACACTTATATCAGACATCATTATTAGACTGATATCAGACATTATTAGACTGATATCAGACATTATTAGACTGATATCAGACATTATTATTAGACTGATATCAGACATCATTATTAGACTTATATCAGACATCATTATTAGACTGATATCAGACATTAGACTGATATCACACATCATTATTAGACTGATATCAGACATTAGACTGATATCAGACATTATTATTAGACTGATATCAGACATCATTGTTAGACTGTTATCAGACATTATTAGACTGATATCAGACATTATTATTAGACTGATATCAGACATCATTAATACTTTCTATTGATGTATTTCACATTGTTTTGTGCATGTAAAACTAACATAATTTTCTATAAAATGTGGGTTTTTTTCAATGTGTTAATTGGATTGACATGATTATTTATGGGAAAATTGGCTTTTTTTTTTAACCATTTGTTTTTTGGACAGTATTTGCATGTGAGACACAGCTCTAGTTGACATGAAGGGAGCACAGCGCCCCCTGTGTGAGTGGAGGCTGCCTAGCAGTGGTGTGTAGCAACAAGCAGTGCAATGTGCTCCTTAATAGAACATGAAGTCAGTCCACACGGCCATGGAAGATTCCACAAGAGCAACTGTGTCCCGACGGCTCCGATTCCCATGACAGCGTCGCCGCCAACGCCACTTAAGGTTATTAAGGCCTATAAATAGGCTCGTTATCCTGGCGAGAATGTCAACAGTGTTTGGCCCTCGTTAAGACACGTAATTGCCTTATTTACATTCGCTTTCCTCCCTCAAATCGGAAGCCATTATGTGGACGCCCCCGCCGCCATTAGGCTCATCACCCAATGGGCTGGGGGCGGGCGGGCATGAGGGGACGCAAACAGGATGCGATGGCAGCTGAGATGCTCGGACAGGAAAGCCACAGAAAAAAATGTCAAAAACGCCGGTTTTTATCATGAAGTTCATTTTTAGGCAGTCACCGTAAAAAGAGTGATGAAAGGTGAGGCAACAACACCACTTCAAGATGGCTGATAAACACAAACACACAACTAAGATGAGGCAAATCCTGAAGGGATTGCGTGTGAATGCTCCAATGCTGAAGTTGAACTGACAGAATGTAATAATAATAATAATAATAATGGATTTTATTTGTAAAATCACTTTACATTGAGCAAACAACCTCTAAGTGCTACAGTGTATTAAAAAATAAAAAGATTAAAAAAAATAAAAAAAATAAATTAAATTAAATTAAGAAAATTAAATTAAATAAAAATAAAAACTAGAACAGCCTAATAGCTAGAACTAGCACGCATATATTAAAAAAAAAGAAAGAAAAAAAAAGGCTTTTATAAAAAGAAGGGTTTTTAAGCCTTTTTTAAAAGCATCCACAGTCTGTGGTGCCCTCAGGTGGTCAGGGAGAGCGTCCCACAGACTGGGAGCGGCGAAGCAGAAAGCCCGGTCTCCCATTGTTCGTAGCTTTGTCCTCGGAGGTCGGAGGACGTTAGCCTGAATGTAGAATATATGTAAGAATAGTTTGAATGTTGGAATGGTTTGAATGTTGAAGAGTTTGAATTCCCAGGAAAACCGGAATTTGGTTTGGAACTTGGGAGTGGAATGTGTTGATGTTGGAATGGTTTGAATAGGTTGAAAAATGTGGGAATTGTGCAACTTGGAAAAATGTCCCATTCAGTTCAATGGGAACTTCCTGGAAATTTTGAATTTTGGGAAAAGCGGGATTTTTGACGGTGGAACGGTTGAAATGCTTTGAAAAATGTGGAAGGAGTAGTCGCCAGAAAAAAGGGTGGAAATAGGGCTTCGGAAAAGCAGGAATTCCGGAAAATCCAGGAATTGTTTTTAACTTGGAAAAGAAGAAGTTTGAATTTCCAGAATGGTGGAATGTGTTGAAGGTGGAATGGTTTGAATAAGTTGAAAAATGTGGGAATTGTGCAACTTGGAAAAATATCCCATTCAGTTCAATGGGAACTTCCTGGAAATTTGGTAATTTGGGGAAAAGCGGTTGTTTGTTTTTTTAAATGATTTGGAGCATAAATGTCCCGAATGAGCTGAATTGGTTGGTGTTGGAATTGTTTAATTCGGTCAAGAAATGTTGAAGTAGTAACAGTTTTTTAATTGAAAAATTGTATTATGGAATTCCTGGAATTTAGGAAAAACCGGGAATGTTTGTAGTTCCTAAACCAACTTGGGTTTTTTGTCCTGACTAAGAAAAAGGTTTTGACAGCGGAACAGTTGAAATGGGATGAAAAAAGGAAAAGGGGTAGTCCAAATGAAAAAGGTTGGAAATAGCGTTAGAAAAAAAAACAGGAATTCCTGGAAATTTGTTGAACGTAAAAAAAAATGGTAGTTTGACTGCAGAATGTGGGAATTGTGGAAGTTTGAAAAATGGGCAATTCATTTTGAATGGGGAAAATGGAGAAAAGAAAGAAAAAAAAAGGAGAAAAAAAGGAATTATGGGAAATCCAGGAATTTTTTTTAGGATTGTTGAAGTAGAGCACACGATTCCCAAACAGGCTGAATATTTTGAAGTTGGAACAGTTTGAATCAAATGAAAAATGTGGGAATTGTGAAACTTTGAAGAATGTCCCATCGATTTCAATGGGAATTTCCCAAAAATGTAGGAATATCGGGAAAAGCGGAAAATTGTTTGAAAATTAAAAAACTTGAATGGTTTGAATGAGTTGGTGTTGACATTTTTCAAATCGTTCAAGAAATGTTGAAGTAATAACAAGTTAAATTGAGGAATGGTATTACGGAATTCCTGGAATTTCGAGGAAACCGGGGAATTTTTCCGGTTCAAAAAACAATTTAATTTTTTTGTCCTAATAAAGAGGAATGTTTTGACGGTGGAACGGTTGAAATGTGTTTAAAAATGTGGAAAGGGTGGAAATAGGGCTTTGGAAAAGCAGGAATTACGGAAAATCCTGGAATTCTTTTTAACTTGGAAAAGAGGAAGTTTAAATTTCCAGAATGGTGGAATGTGTTGAAGGTGGAATGGTTTGAATAGGTTGAAAAATGTGGGAATTGTGCAACTTGGAAAAATATCCCATTCAGTTCAATGAGAATTTCCTGGAAATTTGGGAATTTTGGGAAAAGCCGGATTAAAAAAAATAAATATTCGGAGCATGAATTTCCTAAATGAGCTGAATTGGTTGGTGTTGGAATTGTTTAAATCGATCAAAAAATGTTGAAGTAGTAACAGTTTTTTAATTGAAAAATTGTATTATGGAATTCCTTGAATTTAGGGAAAACCGGGAATGTTTGTAGTTCCTAAACCAACTTGGGTTTGTTGTCCTGACTAAGAAAAAGGTTTAGACAGCGGAACGGTTGAAATGGGATGAAAAAAGGAAAAGGAGTAGTCCAAATGAAAAAGGTTGGAAATAACAGGAATTCCTGGAAATTTGTTGAATGTGAAAACATGATAGTTTGACTGTCCAGGATGAGTTGAATGTGTTAAAGGTGGAAGGGTTTGAATGGTTTGAAGAATGTGGGAATTGTGGAAGTTTGAAAAATGGACAATTCATTTTGAATGGGGAAAGTGGAAAAAAAAAAAAAAAAAAAAAAAGAATTATGGGAAATCCGGGAAAAAATTTTTAGAATTGTTGAAGTAGAGCACACAATTCCCAAAGAGGCTGAATATTTTGAAGTTGGAACAGTTTGAATCAAAGAAAAAATGTGGGAATTGTGGAACTTTGAAGAATGTCCAATCGATTTCAATGGGAATTTCCCAAAAATGTAAGAATATCGGGAAAAGCGGGAATTTGTTTGAAAATTAAAAACCGTGAATGGTCTGAATGAGTTGAAATGGTTGGTGTTGACATTTTTCAAATCGGTCAAGAAATGTTGAAGAAATAACATGTTGAATTGAGAAATGGTATTACGGAATTCCTGGAATTTTGGGGAAACCGGGAATTTTTCCAGTTAAAAAAACAATTGAATTGTTTTGTCCTGATAAAAAGGAATGTTTTGACGGTGGAACGGTTGAAATGCGTTGGAAAATGTGGAAGGAGTAGTCACCAGAAAAAAAGGGTGGAAATAGAACTTTGGAAAAGCAGGAATTCCGTAATATCCTGGAATTTTTTTTAACTTTGGAAAAGAGGAAGTTTACATTTCCAGAATGGTGGAATGTGTTGAAGGTGGAATGGTTTGAATAGGTTGAAAAATGTGGGAATTGTGCAACTTGGAAAAATGTCCCATTCATTTCAATGGGAACTTCCTGGAAATTTGGAAATTTTGGGAAAAGCGGGATTTTTTTTTCTTAAATGATTCGGAGTATGAATGTCCTGAATGAGCTGAATTGGTTGGTGTTGGAATTGTTTAAATCGGTCAAGAAATGTTGGAGTAGTAACAGTTTTTTAATTGAAAAATTGTACTATGAATTCCTGGAATTTAGGGAAAACCGGGATTGTTTGTAGTTCCTAAACCAACTTTTTTTTTTGTCCTGACTCAGACAGCGGAACGGTTGAAATGGGATGAAAAAAAGGAAAAGGAGTAGTCCAAACGAAAAAGGTTGGAAATAACAGGAATTCCTGGAAATTTGTTGAATGTGAAAAAAAATAGTAGTTTGAATGTCCAGGATGATTTAAATGTGTTGAAGGTGGAATGGTTTGAATCGGTTGAAGAATGTGGGAATTGTGGAAGTTTGAAAAAGGGGCAATTCATTTTGAATGGGGAAAATGAAAAAAGAAATGAAAAAAATTAAAAATAATTATGGGAAATCCGGGAA
The DNA here is from genome assembly GCF_033978685.3 of Nerophis lumbriciformis. NCBI lineage: Eukaryota > Metazoa > Chordata > Actinopteri > Syngnathiformes > Syngnathidae > Nerophis > Nerophis lumbriciformis. The sequence continues at coordinate 10,062,268 of NC_084552.2, read as the reverse complement.
TATTTTTTTTTAATTATTGAAGTAGAGCACAATTCTCAAACAGGCTGAATATTTTGAAGTTGGAACAGTTTGAATCAAATAAAAAATGTGGGAATTGTGGAACTTTGAAGAATGTCCCATCGATTTCAATGGGAATTTCCCAAAAATGTAAGAATATCGGGAAAAGCGGGAATTTGTTTGAAAATTAAAAAACGTGAATGGTCTGAATGAGTTGAAATGGTTTGTGTTGACATTTTTCAAATCGGTCAAGAAATGTTGAAGTAATAGCATGTTGAATTGAGAAATGGTATTACGGAATTCCTGGAATTTCGGGGAAACCGGGAATTTTTCCAGTTCAAAAAACAATTGAATTGTTTTGTCCTAATAAAGAGGAATGTTTTGACGGTGGAACGGTTGAAATGCGTTGGAAAATGTGGAAGGAGTAGTCGCCAGAAAAAAGGGTGGAAATAGGGCTTTGGAAAAGCAGGAATTCCGGAATATCCTGGAATTGTTTTTAACTTGGAAAAGAAGAAGTTTGCATTTCCAGAATGGTGGAATGTGTTGAAGGTGGAATGGTTTGAATAGGTTGAAAAATGTGGGAATTGTGCAACTTGGAAAAATATCCCATTCATTTCAATGGGAACTTCCTGGAAATTTGGAAATTTTGGGAAAAGCGGGATTTTTTTTCATAAATGATTTGGAGCATGGATGTCCTGAATGAGCTGAATTGGTTGGTGTTGGAATTGTTTAAATCGGTCAAGAAATGTTGAAGTAGTAACAGTTTTTTAATTGAAAAATTGTATTATGGAATTCCTGGAATTTAGGGAAAACCGGGAATGTTTGTAGTTCCTAAACCAATTTTTTTTTGTCCTAACTAAGACAGCGGAACGGTTGAAATGGGATGAAAAAAAGGAAAAGAAGTAGTCCAAACGAAAAAGGTTGGCAATAACAGGAATTCCTGGAAATTTGTTGAATGTGGAAAAAAATGGTAGTTTGAATGTCCAGGATGATTTGAATGTGTTGGAGGTGGAATGGTTTGAATCGGTTGAAGAATGTGGGAATTGTGGAAGTTTGAAAAATGGGCAATTCATTTTGAATGGGGAAAATGAAAAAATAAATGAAAAAAATTAAAAAGAATTATGGGAAATCCAGGAATTTTTTTTTTTTGAATTATTGAAGTAGAGCACAATTCTCAAACAGGCTGAATATTTTGAAGTTGGAACAGTTTGAATCAAATAAAAAATGTGGGAATTGTGGAACTTTGAAGAATGTCCCATTGATTTCAATGGGAATTTCCAATACATTTAGGAATATCGGGAAAAGCGGGAATTTGTTTGAAAATTAAAAAACGAATGGCCTGAATGAGTTGAAATGGTTGGTGTTGACATTTTTCAAATCGGTCAAGAAATGTTGAAGTAATAACATGTTGAATTGAGAAATGGTATTACGGAATTCCTGGAATTTCGGGGAAACCGGGAATTTTTCCAGTTCAAAAAACAATTGAATTGTTTTGTCCTGATAAAAAGGAATGTTTTGACGGTGGAACGGTTCAAATGCGTTGGAAAATGTGGAAGGAGTAGTCGCCAGAAAAAAGGGTGGAAATAGGGCTTTGGAAAAGCAGGAATTCCGGAATATCCTGGAATTTTTTTTACCTTGGAAAAGAGGAAGTTTACATTTCCAGAATGGTGGAATGTGTTTGAGGTGGAATGGTTTGAATAGGTTGAAAAATGTGGGAATTGTGTAATTTGGTAAAATGTCCCATTCATTTCAATGAGAACTTCCTGGAAATTTGGAAATTTTGGGAAAAGCGGGATTTTTTTTCATAAATGATTTGGAGCATGAATGTCCTGAATGAGCTGAATTGGTTGGTGTTGGAATTGTTTAAATCGGTCAAGAAATGTTGGAGTAGTAACAGTTTTTTAATTGAAAAATTGTACTATGAATTCCTGGAATTTAGGGAAAACCGGGATTGTTTGTAGTTCTTAAACCAACTTTTTTTTTGTCCTAACTAAGACAGCGGAACGGTTGAAATGGGATGAAAAAAAGGAAAAGAAGTAGTCCAAACGAAAAAGGTTGGCAATAACAGGAATTCCTGGAAATTTGTTGAATGTAAAAAAAAATGGTAGTTTGAATGTCCAGGATGATTTGAATGTGTTGGAGGTAGAATGGTTTGAATCGGTTGAAGAATGTGGGAATTGTGGAAGTTTGAAAAATGGGCAATTCATTTTGAATGGGGAAAATGAAAAAAATTATAAGGAATTATGGGAAATCTGGGAATATTTTTTTTTTTTAATTATTGAAGTAGAGCACAATTCTCAAACAGGCTGAATATTTTGAAGTTGGAACAGTTTGAATCAAATAAAAAATGTGGGAATTGTGGAACTTTGAAGAATGTCCCATCGATTTCAATGGGAATTTCCCAAAAATGTAAGAATATTGGGAAAAGCGGGAATTTGTTTGAAAAATAAAAAACGTGAATGGTCTGAATGAGTTGAAATGGTTGGTGTTGACATTTTTCAAATCGGTCAAGAAATGTTGAAGAAATAACATGTTGAATTGAGAAATGGTATTACGGAATTCCTGGAATTTCGGGGAAACCGGGAATGTTTCCAGTTCAAAAAATAATACAATTTTGTGTCTTGATTAAGAGGAATTTTTTGACGGTGGAACGGTTGAAATGCGTTGAAAAATGTGGAAGGAGTAGTCGTCAGAAAAAAAGGGGCTTTGGAAAAGCAGGAATTCCGGAAAATCCTGGAAAAAAATTTAACTTGGAAAAGAGGAATTTCCAGAATGGTGGAATGTGTTGAAGGTGAAATGGTTTGAATAAATTGAAAAATGTGGAAATGGCGGAAGTTTGAAAAATGGCCAATTCATTTTGAATGGGAAAAATGTCCCGGAAAACCTGGAATTCTGGGAATTTTTTGGGAATTTGTCAAGGGCTGAACAGTTTGAAGTTGGAAAAGTTTGAATTGGGCGAAAAATGTGGAAGGTAGAAAAGTATATGTTATTATATTATAAGTAATTATAATTATTGTCATGTTTCCGTACACAACTACTTGGACTTCTGCCTGGACCAATATGGCCGCCGCAGACACGCCCACCAGCCAGGGGCGATGACAGCCTGTCATCTGCTGGGCTGCTGATCACGTGACACCAACACTGATAAGAGTCGCCAGGGAGGAAAGTTCGCCAACAAATCTGTTTTTTTTTTCCGGATGGTCAGCCATCCAGCGATGGTTCGGACCTCGCTTCGCCACCCGAGGACACGTCAGTGATTGACACGCCCCCCCACCCACACCTTTACCTCCACTGACAGATTATTCATATCAGCCCGGTTGGGTTGTGGAGCAATTATGTGTGGTCACGCTCCGTCAACTTTGGGAATGACACGCCGTGCAGACACGGTGGCGGGAAACGCCTCGGGAAGGAAGAGGCAGGTTTTAATAGAATGTCTCCAAGATGGACGCGTGTGAGCTGCGGTAACGCTGATGGCGTGACGTCACAGCGGTAACGATCTACGGCCGCCAATCAACACGCCGCGCTGTGTCTATCCCCGCCCCTTTAGACACCCTGAAAACAGAAGTGCGAGTCATGAACGACTTCAGTATTAACTAGATGAGGTCATTCCTGAAGGAATAGCGTGTGAATTCTCCAATGCTGAAGTTGAAGTGAAATGTTGACAGAATGTAGTATGAATATAAGAATAGATTGAATGTTGGAGAGTTTGAATTTCCAGGAAAAAAAGGAATTTGGTTTGGAACTTAAGAAAGTGTTAGTTTGAATGTCCAGGATGAGTGGAATGTGTTGATGTTGGAATGGTTTGAATAGGTTGAAAAATTTGGGAATTGTGCAACTTGGAAAAATGTCACATTTATCTCAATGGGAACTTCCTGGAAATTTGGGAATTTTGGGAAAAGCGGGATTTTTTTCGAAAATGATTCGGAGCATGAATGTCCTGAATGAGCTGAATTGGTTGGTGTTGGAATTGTTTAAATCGGTCAAGAAATGTTGGAGAGTTTGAATTTCCAGGAAAAAAGGAATTTGTTTTGGAACTTAAGAACGTGTTAGTTTGAATGTCCAGGATGAGTGGAATATCTTGATGTTGGAATGGTTTGAATAGGTTGAAAACTCTGGGAATTGTGCAACTTGGAAAAATGTCCCTTTCATTTCAATAGGAAATTCCTGGAAATTAGAAAATTTGGGGTAAAGCAGGTTTTAAAAAACAACAACTATTAAAATCATGAATGTCCTGAATGAGCTGAATTGGTTGGTGTTGGAATTGTTTAAATCGGTCAAGAAATGTTGGAGAGTTTGAATTTCCAGGAAAAAGGGGAATTTGGTTTGGAACTTGGGCAAGTATTAGTTTGAATGTCCAGGATGAGTGGAATGTGTTGATGTTGGAATGCTTTAAATAGGTTGAAAAATGTAGGAATTGTGCAACTTGGAAAAATGTCCCTTTCTTTTCAATGGGAACTTCCTGGAAATTTGGGAATTTTGGGAAAAGCAGGATTTTTTTCGAAAATGATTCCGAGCATTAATGTCCTGAATGAGCTGAATTGGTTGGTGTTGGAATTGTTTAAATCGGTCAAGAAATGTTGGAGAGTTTGAATTTCCAGGAAAAAATGAATTTGTTTTGGAACTAAAGAACGTGTTAGTTTGAATGTCCAGGATGAGTGGAATATCTTGATGTTGGAATGGTTTGAATAGGTTGAAAAATGTGGGAATTGTGCAACTTGGAAAAATGTCCCTTTCATTTCAATAGGAAATTCCTGGAAATTAGAAAATGTGGGGAGAAGCAGGTTTTTTTTTTTTTTAAACTATTAAGATCATGAATGTCCTGAATGAGCTGAATTGGTTGGTGTTGGAATTGTTTAAATCGGTCAAGAAATGTTGGAGAGTTTGAATTTCCAGGAAAAAATGGAATTTGGTTTGGAACTTGGGCAAGTATTAGTTTGAATATCCAGGATGAGTGGAATGTGTTGATGTTGGAATGGTTTGAATAGGTTGAAAAATGTGGAAATTGTGCAACTTGGAGAAATGTCCCATTCATTTTAATGGGAACTTCCTGGAAATTTAGGAATTTGGGGAAAAGCAGGATTTTTTTCGAAAATGATTCCGAGCATGAATGTCCTGAATGAGCTGAATTGGTTGGTGTTGGAATTGTTTAAATCGGTCAAGAAATGTTGGAGAGTTTGAATTTCCAGGAAAAAAGAAATTTGGTTTGGTACTTAAGAAAGTGTTAGTTTGAATGTCCAGGATGAGTAGAATGTGTTGATGTTGGAATGGTTTGAATAGGTTGAAAAATGTGGGAGTTGTGCAACTTGGAAAAATGTCTCTTTCATTTCAATGAGAACTTCCTGGAAATTTGGGAAAAACAGGGTTTAAAAAAAAAAAAAAAAAAAAAAAAAAAAAAAAAGATAAAGGGCATGAATGTCCTGAATGAGCTAAATTGGTTGGTGTTGGAATTGTTTAAATCGGTCAAGAAATGTTGGAGAGTTTGAATTTCCAGGAAAAAAGGGAATTTGGTTTGGAACTTGGGAAAGTGTTAGTTCGAATGTCCAGGATGAGTGGAATGTCTTGATGTTGAAATGGTTTGAATAGGTTGAAACATGTGGGAGTTGTGCAACTTGGAAAAATTTATTTTTAATTTCAATGAGAACTTCCTGGAAATGTGGGAAAAGCAGGGTTTAAAAAAAAAAAAAAAAAAAAAAAAAAAAAAAAAAAAAGATTAAGGGCATGAATGTCCTGAATGAGCTAAATTGGTTGGTGTTGGAATTGTTTAAATCGGTCAAGAAATGTTGGAGAGTTTGAATTTCCAGGAAAAAAGGGAATTTGGTTTGGAACTTGGGAAAGTGTTAGTTCGAATGTCCAGGATGAGTGGAATGTGTTGAAAAATGTGTTGGAAAAATTTGGGAATTGTGCAACTTGGAAAAATGTCCCATTCATTTCAATGGGAACTTCCTGGAAATTTGGGAATTTGGGGAAAATCGTGATTTTTCAGGGGGGAAATGCTTAATAATTTGAATGTCCTGAATGAGTTGAATTGGTTGGTGTTGGAATTGTTTAAATCGGTCAAAAAATGTTGATGTAGTGACAGTTTTCTTTAATTAAAAAGATGGTATTATGGAATTTTGGGAAAACCGGCAATTTTTCAAGTTCTTTCACCAACTTGTTTTTTTGTCCTGATTCAGAGGAATTTTTTTGACAGTGGAACGGTTGAAATGGGTTGAAAAATGTGAAAGGAGTCATCGCACTTAAAAAAGGTTGGAAATAAGATTAGAAAAAAACAGGAATTCCTGGAAATTTGTTCAAACAGAGAAAAATGGTTGTTTGAATTTCCAGGATGAGTGGAATGTGTTGAAGGTGGAATGGTTTGAATTGGTTGAAAAATGTGGGAATTGTGGATGTTTGAAAAATGGACAATATATTTTGAATGGGGAAAATGTCCCTAAAGACTGGGAATTGTAGAAAATCTGGGAATTTTTTTATAATTGTTGAAAGGGAGCACACAATTCCTGAACAGGCGGAATATTTGGAGGTAGGAACAGTTTGAATCAGATGAAAAATTGTTGAACTTTCAAGAATGTCACATTCATTTCAAAAGGAATTTCATGAAAATTTGGGAATTTCGGGAAAAATGGGAATTTAAAAAAAAAAAGCTAAATAATTTAAATGTTGTGAACAAGTTGAAATGGTTGGTGTTGGAATTTTTCCACATCGGTCGAGAAATGTTGAAGTGGTAACATTTTTAATTGAGAAATGGTATTACAGAATTCCTGGAATTTGGGGAAAACCTGGAATTTTTCCATTTCAAAAAACAACTTTGTTTATTTGTCCTGTTTAAGAAGAATGGTTGGACTGTGGAAGGGTTGAAGTGGGTTGAAAAATGTGGGAGGATCGAGGATTTTGGGAAATTCCCGGAATTTTTTTTTTTTTACTTAAAAAAACAATAGTTTGAATTTCCAGGATGAGTGGAATATGTTGAAGGTGGAATGGTTTGAATCGGTTGAAAAATGTGGAACTCGTGGAAGTTTTAAAAATGGAAATTGTCCCGGAAAAATGGGAATTCTGGGAAATCTGGGAATTTTTGGAATTTGTCAAGGGAAAGCCCGCGATTCCCGAATAGGCTGAACAGTTTGAAGTTGGAACGAAAAATGTGGAAGGTAAAGCGCGCCAAAATCTGGAGAAGAAGAAGAAGAATAAATAGATTAATTTTGGTGTAGAAAACATGTGTGAATGTTTTGGAGCATTCACACAATAATATAAATTGTTTTAAATAGACTGTCGATTTTACAGTAAAATCTTTACATTTACAAAAATTTACTGTAAAATAGTGTTGTTTTTTAAAAATTACAACATTTTACAGTAAATAGAATAATTTTTATGTATAAAACATGTGTGAATGTTTTGGAGAATTCACACAATAATATAAATTGTTTTAAATAGACTGTCGATTTTACAGTAAAATATTTAGATTTACAAAATTTTACTGTAATATAGTGTTTTGTGTGTGGTTTTTTTTACAACATTTTACGGTAAATAGAATAATTTTGGTGTAGAAAACCGTACGTGTGAATGTTTTGGAGCATTCACACAATAAAAGGAAGTCTAAGTCTAATTAAAGTTTAAAATGTATGCAATTTCAAGCAGTCCATATATTTTTCTGTCAAAATTAAAAAAATTAAAAATTTAAAACATGAAAAATTTTAAAAAAAATTAAAATTAAAAAAATTAAAACATTTAAAAAATAAAAAATTTAAAATTTAAAAATTAAACAATTACAAATTTAAAAAATGTAATACATTTAAAATTTTAAAATTTAAAAATGTAAATAACTTAAAATTCAAAAAATTTAAAATTTAAAAAATTTAAAATTTAAAAAATTTAAAATTTGAAAAATTTAAAATTTAAAAAATTTAAAAATTTAAAAATTTAATTTAAAAAATTTAAAAATTTAAAACTAAAAAATTTAAAAATTTAAAAATTTAAAAAATGTAAAGAATTTAAAAAATTTAAAAAATTTAAAAAATTTAAAAAATTTAAAAAATTTAAAATTTAAAACATTTAAAATTTCAAATTTCAAAAATTTCAAATTTCAAAAATTTTAAAATTAAACAAATACAAATTTAAAAATTTAAAAATTTAAAAATTTAAAAATTTAAAAATTTAAAAATTTAAATTTTAAAATGTTGATTTAAAATTTACATTTAAATTTTAATTTAAAAATTAAATTTAGAATTTAAAAAATATATAACATTTAGTGAGAAAATATGAAGTACTTTATTGACACATAATTTCCAGGTGTTTGAAAATGGAGGAAGTATGAACTTTTGTTTTGTCGCAGTACTACACTGGCTAATAAAAGTCACAACAACGTCACAACACAACAACGTGAAGCCACAAACAACAACGCAACACAAACTTTAAATTCATAAGGCCAAAACATAACACAGTAAATAGCAACACAACAAATCATAAAGCCACAACAACGCGAAGCCACGACACAATAGCATTACGCCACAACACAACTTTCAGAGAAAAACAATTGTAAACGCAACAAACCAACAACATGACACAACTTTGTGCAAAAACACACTGTGAAGCAACGATACAATAACAAAAAGCCACATAACAACAACATGAAGCAAAAACAACAACAAAAGATTACAACACAACAACTTTATACCAAACATTACAAAGACATGAAGCCAGCCACAACACAACAGCTTTCAGCCACAACACAACATGAAGCTAAAACACAACAACTTTCAGCCACAACAAAACAACTTTCATCCACAACACAACAACTTTCAGCCACAACACAACTACGTCCAGCCACAACACAACAACTTTACGCAACAACTTAAAGCCACAACATAAAGGCACAACCCAACAACATAACCCCACAACACAAAAACTTCACACCGCAACAATTTTCAGCCACAACACAACATGATGCTAAAACACAACAACTTTCAGCCACAACACAACATGAAGCTAAAACACAACAACTTTCAGCCACAACACAACAACTTTCAGCCACAACACAACAACTTTCAGCCACAACACAACGACTTTCAGCCACAACACAACGACTTTCAGCCACAACAAAACGACTTTCAGCCACAACAAAACAACTTTCAGCCACAACACAACAACTTTCAGCCATAACACAACAACTTTCAGCCACAACACAACAACTTTCAGCCACAACACAACATGATGCTAAAACACAACAACTTTCAGCCACAACACAACATGAAGCTAAAACACAACAACTTTCAGCCACAACACAACAACTTTCAGCCACAACACAACGACTTTCAGCCACAACACAACGACTTTCAGCCACAACAAAACGACTTTCAGCCACAACAAAACAACTTTCAGCCACAACACAACAACTTTCAGCCATAACACAACAACTTTCAGCCACAACACAACACCTTTCAGCCACAACACAACACCTTTCAGCCACAACAAAACAACTTTCAGCCACAACTAAACAACTTTCAGCCGCAACACGACTTTCAGCCACAACAAAACAACTTTCAGCCACAACAAAACAACTTTCAGCCACAACAAAACAACTTTCAGCCACAACACAACAACTTTCAGCCATAACACAACAACTTTCAGCCACAACACAACAACTTTCAGCCACAACACAACAACTTTCAGCCACAACACAACAACTTTCAGCCACGACAAAACAACTTTCAGCCACAACAAAACAACTTTCCGCCACAACAAAACAACTTTCAGCCACAACAAAACAACTTTCCGCCA
>NC_084552.2:10045000-10050000 GCF_033978685.3 Nerophis lumbriciformis | reverse complement strand
AAATAAGCAGGGGCGTCCATGATAACGTTGCTTGGATGGCAACATATGTTGCTCCAAAACCTGTATGTACCTTTCAGCATTAATGGTGCCTTCACAGATGTGTAAGTTACCCATGTCTTAGCCACTAATACACCCCCATACCATCACATATGCTGCCTTTTACACTTTGCGCCTAGAACAGTCCGGATGGTTCTTTTCCAAAAACAATTTGAAATGTGGACTCGTCAGACCACAGAACACTTTTCCACTTTGCATCAGTCCATCTTAGATGAGCTCGGGCCCAGCGAAGCGAGCGGCGTTTCTGGGTGTTGTTGATAAATGGCTTCGGCTTTGCATAGTAGAGTTTTAACTTGCACTTACAGATGTAGCGACCAACTGTAGTTACTGACAGTGGTTTTCTGAAGTGTTACTGAGCCCATGTGGTGATATCCTTTACACACTGATGTCACTTTTTTATGCAATACCACCTGAGGGATCGAAGGCCCGTAATATCACCGCTTACGTGCAGTGATTTCTCCAGTTTCTCTGAACCTTTTGATGATATTACGGAGCGGAGATGGTGAAATCCCTAAATTCCTTGCAATAGCTGCTTGAGAAATGTTGCTCTTAAACAATTTGCTCAGGCATTTGTTGACAAAGTGGTGACCCTCGCCCCATCATTGTTTGTGAATGACTGAGCATTTCATGGAATCTACTTTTATACCCAATCATGGCACCCACCTGTTCCCAATTAGCCTGTTCACCTGTGGGATGTTCCAAATAAGTCTTTGATGAGCATTCCTCAACTTTCTCACTCTTTTTTGCCACTTGTGCCAGCTTTTTTGAAACATTATGCAGGCATCACATTCCAAATGAGCTAATATTTGCAAAAAATAAAGTTTACCAGTTTGAACGTTAAATATCTTGTCTTTGCAGTCTATTCAATTGAATATAAGTTGAAAAGGATTTGTTGTATTCTGTTTTTATTTACCTTTTACACAACGTGACAACTTCACTGCTTTTGGGTTTTTTACAATATGGAGGTATTTGGACTTCAAACCTAAGATAAAGGTGACACTTTAAACAAGGAGGCACAGAGTTACAAGTACTATTTCACACCATTCCTGCTTGTCGGCTCCCTGACCATGGTCGAGGAGCGTAGGGGAGACGTTCCCTCCAGAGCCGATGTTCATCACTCTACTGCGCAGTGCATGTGCTACCTCTCTCTCTCTTTACTCGCCCACTCATTCACTGATGTCAATCAGCCAACATGTGCGTTGCCATTCTCACAAACAAACACTCACACTATTCTCATGAGTTAACCAGCTCCTATGTTGTGCACATGTAGATACATAACATGTAGGTACATAACATTTAGATACAAAACATGTAGGTACATAACATATAGATACATAACATGTAGGTACATAACATGTAGATACATAACATGTATACGTAACATGTAGATACATAACATGTAGACACATAACATGTAGATACATGACATGTAGATACATGACATGTAGATACGTAACATGTAGATACGTAACATGTAGGTACATAACATGTAGATACGTAACATGTAGATACAGAATATGTAGATACAGAACATGTAGATACACAACATGTAGATACACAACATGTAGATACACAACATGTAGATACATAACATGTATATACGTAACATGTAAATATGCAACATGTAGATACATAACATGTAGATACATAACATGTAGATACATAACATGTAGATATATAACATGTAAATATGTAACATGTAAATACGTAACATGTAAATACGCAACATGTAGATACAGAACATGTAGATACACAACATGTAGATACATAACATGTGTATACATAACATGTAGATACATAACATGTAGATACACAACATGTAGATACATAACATGCAGATACAGTACATGTAGATACGCAACATGTAGATACGTAACATGTAGATACGTAACATGTAGATACATAACATGTAGATACACAACATGTAGATACATAACATGTAGATACAGTACATGTAGATACGTAACATGTAGATACATAACATGTACATACTTAACATGTAGATACGTAACATGTAGATACATAACATGTAGATACACATGTAGATACATAACATGTAGATACGCAACATGTAAATACGCAACATGTCGATACAGAACATGTAGATACACAACATGTAGATACATAACATGTCGATACATAATATGCAGATACATAACATGTAGATACAGTACATGGAGATACATAACATGTAAATACGTAACATGTAGATACGTAAAATGCAAATACGCAACATGTAGATACATAACATGTAGATACACAACATGTAGATACATAACATGTGCATACATAACATGTAGATACAGTACATGTAGATACGTAAAATGCAAATACGCAACATGTAGATACACAACATGTAGATACAGTACATGTAGATACAGTACATGTAGATACGTAACATGTAGATACGTAACATGTAGATACATAACATGTAGATACTTAACATGTAGATACAGAACATGTAGATACGTAACATGTAGATACATAACATGTAGATACACATGTAGATACATAACATGTAGATACGCAACATGTAAATACGCAACATGTAAATACGCAACATGTAGATACAGAACATGTAGATACATAACATGTAGATACACAACATGTAGATACATAACATGTAAATACATAACATGTAGATACATAACATGCAGATACATAACATCTAGATACAGTACATGCAGATACATAACATGTAAATACGTAACATGTAGATACGTAAAATGCAAATACGCAACATGTAGATACAGAGCATATAGATACATAACATGTAGATACACAACAAGTAGATACATAACATGTAGATACGCAACATGTAAATACGCAACATGTAGATACAGAACATGTAGATACAGAACATGTAGATACATAACATGTAGATACACAACATGTAGATACACAACGTGTAGATACATAACATGTAGATACATAACATGTAGATACATAACATGCAGATACAATACATGTAGATAGATAACATGTAGATACAATACATGTAGATACATAACATGTAGATACACAACATGTAGATACGTAACATGTATATACATAACATGTAGATACAGTACATGTATATACATAACATGTAGATACATAACATGTAGATACAGTACATGTATATACATAACATGTAGACAGGTAGACGCGCACACAGTCGCTTGGCTTGATGCCAAATATTAGCGGAGTTAAAACCGCCCAATTAGCGCAAACTAATGCAAGTGAAATGACAACATTTTGTAACCAAGTCCTACAATTTGTGTTTTGTATTTAAAAAATGTGTTGTGCCCGCTACATGGCTCATCTGGGTACATGTATCCATAGTTTTGTTTTATTATTTTATTATTATTTGTTTTACTAATAATTGTAGTTTAATTGTATTTATGGAAGCCATAAATCATGAATAATTTCATATAATGTCAGTAAATCTTTCTGTTCTATTCTAACCTCATCCCAGAGTATGGCACACTAGATGTAATATGGAAAATTGTAAATTGTTCTTTGAGTGCAACAAGAAAAGCTCAATGTGTTTAAAGCCTTTTATTTATTTATTTTCCATCCATCCATCCATTTTATACCGCTTGTCCCTTTAACCTTGTAAAATTGTTCTTTGACTGTGAGTGTTTAATGTAGTGTAAGATTTTCTGTTAAAATAAAGCCAATATTGACATTTTGTCTCGTTCCCTTTATTTGGAAAAGTATTGATATACATTTTGGAACCGGTACTAAATTATTAGTATTGGGACAACCCTAATATATACATATATATATATATATATATATATATATATATATACACACACACACACACACACACACACACACACACAGGTAAAAGCCAGCAAATTAGAATATTTTGAAAAACTTGATTTATTTCAGTAATTGCATTCAAAAGGTGTAACTTGTACATTATATTTATTCATTGCACACAGACTGATGCATTCAAATGTTTATTTCATTTAATTTTGATGATTTGAAGTGGCAACAAATGAAAATCCAAAATTCCGTGTGTCACAAAATTAGAATATTGTGTAAGGCTAATACAAAAAAGGGATTTTTAGAAATGTTGGCCAACTGAAAAGTATGAAAATGAAAAATATGAGCATGTACAATACTCAATACTTGGTTGGAGCTCCTTTTGCCTCAATTACTGCGTTAATGCGGCGTGGCATGGAGTCGATGAGTTTCTGGCACTGCTCAGGTGTTATGAGAGCCCAGGTTGCTTTGATAGTGGCCTTCAACTCTTCTGCGTTTTTGGGTCTGGCATTCTGCATCTTCCTTTTCACAATACCCCACAGATTTTCTATGGGGCTAAGGTCAGGGGAGTTGGCGGGCCAATTTAGAACAAAAATACCATGGTCCGTAAACCAGGCACGGGTAGATTTTGCGCTGTGTGCAGGCGCCAAGTCCTGTTGGAACTTGAAATCTCCATCTCCATAGAGCAGGTCAGCAGCAGGAAGCATGAAGTGCTCTAAAACTTGCTGGTAGACGGCTGCGTTGACCCTGGATCTCAGGAAACAGAGTGGACCGACACCAGCAGATGACATGGCACCCCAAACCATCACTCGTGTAGCCGCATGCGCGGCTACACGAACTAATGTCTTCCAAGGCAACACAAATGACGCAATAGAAAATAGTAACCATTTTTCAATGTACAATTTCCGGTGTTTCACTATTTAATAAAGCACTACATCAACGTATTCAATATGTATGTTTGTGATTGTAAGTCTGGACTTAGAATATTAAAAGTGTATTTTTTTTAAATGTAAATACTGATTAAAAAAATATCAATATGTAATTTTAAAAATAAAATCTATTTACAATCAAATTAAAAATGGGAGAATATGTATAAATACCATGGTATTTTTTTAATTTTACAATTGATGCATTTTTGCCAATTTGTCCAGGCTTAAGGGACAGCTTAAGGGACACGGCGTGGCGCA